>NC_092311.1:43753515-44056545 GCF_036785885.1 Coffea arabica
CATACATATATATATATATTCTCATAATATAAACTAAACTGCAAAAAATTAGGAGGGTCAACTTTATTTTACACAAATATTTACATAATAGGAATTAAAATTTTTAAAACTTGAGGTGGGGGCCTATGCCCCCATTAGTCCCCTATTGGTTTCATCATTGATTTCAATGACATTTTAATTCCAAACTTGCAAGATTATAAAGAAAAAATAACTGATCGCAAAACAAATCTTACACTATAGTAATCCCACCGAAATATTTGAAAAAGATTAAGCAAGTTCAATTCTAAGAAATACAAGTCTCACTGAATATTTTTTTTGTAGCATGAACTCCACAAAATTCAACAGAATTAATTAAACTACCAATATTGATTTTCATATTAAAAGTTGATTGATCCAAAAAAATGTTCGCATCTTTATACAAAATTATCAAACCGAATGCATAATGTTTGTAAATATTTCATTTTGAAATAAATTTAATATATTTAAATGTATGACATCTAAAAATATCAAATATTAACTTTAATTATAAAGGGATTAAAAAATAAATAAACCTTTTTAAGAAAAAAATTAATTCAAATGGAGTTAATTCATGCACACACACACATATATATTGTCATAATATAAACTAAAATTGTAAAAAATTAGAATGTCTAGCTTTGTTTTATATGAATATTTACACAATATGAATTAAAATTTTTATAACTTGAGGGGGAGGGCTATGGCCCCCATTAGCCCTCATTGGTTCCATCATTGATTTCAATGGCATCTTAATTTCAAACCTACAAGATTACAAAGAAAAAAATATTAATCACAAAACAAATCTTACACCACAGTCTTCTCATTGAAATATTTTAAAAAGGTTCAACAAATTCATTTCTAAGAAATACAAGTCTCGCTGAATAGTTCTTTGTAGTACGAACTCCACAAAATTCAATAGAATTAATTAAACCACCAATATTAATTTCATACTAAAAGTTGATTTGTGTAAAAAATGTTTGCATCTTTGTACAAGATTATCAAATCGAATACATAATATTTGTAAGTATTCTATTTAAATATATGACATTTAAAAATATCAAATATTTACTTTAATTATAAAGGGATGTAAAAAAATAAATAACTTTTTTAAGAACAAAATTTAATTCAAATGTAGTTAATTCACACATATACACGCACACATATATACATATATATTCTCATAATATAAACTAAAATTGTAAAAAATTAGGAAGGCCAACTTTGTTTTACACAAATATTTATAGAATATAAACTAAAATTTTTAAAACTAGGGGACAGGGAGGCTATGGCCCCTATTAGCCCCATTGATTTCATCATTAATTTCAATGGCATCTTAATTCCAAACCTGCAAGATTATAAAAAAGAAAATAACTAATCATAAAATAAATCTTATACCATAGTGATCCTACTGAAATATTTTTAAAAAGTTCAACAAGTTCACTTCTAAGAAATACAAGTCTCGTTGAACTTTTTTTGTAGTACAAACTCCACAAAATCCAATAGAATTAATTAAACCACCAATATTATTTTTCATACTAAAAGTTGATTGGTGTAAAAGATTATCAAATCGAATGCATAATGTTTGTAAGTATTTTATTTTGAAATCAAATAAAACATGCAATTACATTTATTTTTATCCATATATCATTCATTTTCTAATATAAATTTCTATTATTATTTCAAGATCCATCTTCCGCAAAACTGCAATTCTTGAATGGTCTACACATTTTATCATATTTTGAACTATTGTTAGACAAATAGTAAATATTAATTATGTTGATAAAATTTTTTTAACTTTTTCAAATTTACCCTATCTTTTAATTTCTTTGAATAACATAAGCTCCGTAAGTAGCACAGGTATTGACACTAGTGTATTATGTATCTAACTGTAATGGTGTATATATTGCCAATATATATAAGATTAACTGTTCTTTTAATACTATGACATTATTTATAATTAATCTTATTATATTGTTCACTTACAACTATTCATGAATGCACTTAATCTACTTATAAATTATAAGCGACCGGATGAAGGCTTAACAATCAGGGTCCATAAAAGCACACAAAAAGGGAAATTACACCTACTATTAAATCTTGACAATTACTACTCACTTCCAGAATAGTAACTCTTTCATAAAAAAGAAAGAAAAACTTTTACAGTGCATCTAGATTTAATGCTAAGCCTAGTTTGGGAGAGGATTTGATTGGATGCAAGATCAGAGGGATTGTTAATAAGAGATTCTGTTTGAAAATTCCCATTATTTTTTTAAAAAAAAGCCCAATTCTTATCTAGTAGGAATCAAAAACTTGCACCAAGGAGTTGAATGAGTAAAAAGGGGAAATCAAACCAAACAGGATTATTGTAGGCTAGCACAAAATTGACATTAAACTCATCACATGATTTTGATCGGCAAAATGGTCAAATTATTCCCAGTCCATTGATAACTTTGCCATTATAGAGGTAAAAATGCACAAGTGAAAAAGAACTTTACTTTTCATTGTTGCACTCCCATATTATTTTGGTTTAAATATGAGAGTGCCCATGGATTTTATAGACACTTCATTTTCATTTGAATTGCTATTTTTTGAAATTTTGTAGAAAAGTGTATCGCAACGACTTGATACATGTAAGATAAAAAAGTGATTGAAATATACTCATACAAAACATAAAAATTTTTACATGAAAAATCACAATCCAACAAAGGTCTATGCTTTCTTGTACCTCGCAATTGGTGCAATTGGAACTTAGATGCAACTTGTTTTGAAATCATTCATAGAATTGTTTTTTTTATTGTATTTAATTTGAGCTGAAAAAGGTAATTTTATTTCATCCAAAGAGTTGCGTTCGTAATAAAGCACTAGCCATTTGGTCACATCTGGCTTCTTGCCTTTTTTTTTTTTTTTTTTTTTATTTTAATTTAGCTATGAATCAGAGGACGAATTTGTCATTCCACAACCTTCCGACACCCTCTAGGAAACTGATCCTAAACCAGACTGGATAATCTTTCTTAAACTTTATATATCCTCGTACTCCGTAAACAACTTCTTCGACTTTTTCTCCGACGTTTTCGCAAACAACTCCTCATTCAATACCACTTCTCCCACTTTTTCTCATTTTCGCATTATTTACAGATGTTCGCCCTGGCTTCTTGCCCTTTTTTTTGTTATTTAGCTATGAATCAAAGGACGAATTTGTCATTCCACAACCTTCCGACGCGCTCTAGGAAACTGATCCTAAGCCGGACTCCTTGAACTTATATATCCTTGTACTTCGTAAAATCTGATACCTTTCCATAGTTACGTCCAAACTACTGATAATGGCGGAGGAGCCAAGCCTTCCATGTCATCCCCATCTTCTTCCAAATCCATATTCAAATTCAACTCCATACCCAAATCCAGATCAAGTGTTTCCTGATGAAATGATGAGAGAGATCTTGTTATGGCTTCCGGTCAAGTCCCTGATGCGATTCAAGTGCGTCTCAAAGCTCTGGCTGTCCATCATCCTAGATCCTTCCTTCGCAAGGGCGTACCGTCGTGGTTTCCGAGGTCTCATCCTATCTGATCCCTACTTCGAAAGATTGGCACCCACCAAGGATTTCTTCTATGTGAGCCTCGATGGTGGTCAAATTTCCCACCACCTCGCCGTCGAGCACGACGGTGGGAGGAGTTTGGGCTACACCGAAATCGTCAACGGTTTGGTGTGCTTCTACTACGGCAATTATTCTTGCTTGTACAACGTTGCAACCCGGGAGTCGATGGAGCTTCCTCGGTCGGAATATGGGCATAGCTCTGCTACCTATCACCTGGGTTTTGATCCGGTAGATAAGTTATACAAGCTGCTGAAAATATGCCCGGTCTATAGTGATGATGATTACGATGGTGAGGATTTACGCGAGGCGACTTGGCTTTGTAACTTGGATTACTCGGAGATTCTCACCATAGGTACGGATGCTTCGTGGAGACGTATCGCTCCGGCACCTCGGGAGATAGTGGAACGAGCCGTCTGCCTTGATGGAGCCTTATATTGGTTGGAAAATCGGATAAAAAACGTTGGTGGATTCGATGGCTTTCTTATTGCTTTTCATCTTGCTCAGGAGAAGTTTGAATTTGTTCCCACACCGGGAAGACGACTCCCCTACCGTCTACCATATTTTGGAACTCGTCTGTCTGCAATAACTTCGTACCCGCAGGATGGGGTAATTTATAGTCATGGTGATGGTGGGTGGCGGGTTGAGCACCGATTTGATATGCCGCAGGAGCCCGACCACGAGTTTTGTGCTGTAGGTATACTGCCTGATGGCAAGGTTGTAATATATGAGAGCACTGGTCTTCTCTACTTCCCGGCTCCATTTTATTTATATGACCAAGTGGAGAAGAAGTTGACGAGGATTGTGATTTGCAGATCCCCTTCCTCCTCATCACTTGAACAACGATCCAAACTATTGTTTCGGGATGATATTTGTGGGTACTTGTCCTATTATGAGGAGAATATCATCCCACTGAGTTATTTCGCAACTCCCTACCCTTAAACAGACAGCAGTACTGCACTTGTTTTTGATTTTAGAGTTGTTTAATGAACTAATTACTGAGAACGGACTTTATAATCAATAATTTATGTTATTTTTCTTTCCTTTTTTTGGTTGACGTAATCACAGAGGCAGTTTTTACTTAGTAGAGCTTATTTTGTAACCAATAAATTATCTTTGTTTATATTAATTTCTTGAAAATATGATAATACTGCAGCTGGTAAGGGTTCGTTCAGAGTTCTGTTCTTTGTTTGCTAATTCTGTTTAGACTTCCTATAGTTCACGTCTACCATCTCAATTTTCTAGCAGTCCGCTATCTAGCTAATCTACCCAGATAACATATAGAAATGCATTATGGTGCCTTCGATAAAGTATAAGACAATGTGGAGATGATGCGTATCAAATTTAGGTTGGGTTTTGACTGTACCGCTTTGCTGGTATGGTGCATCAAAATTGGATACTGCCCTACAAGCTAGCTTTGTCTCTGCTGCCTACTTTTATCTTCTTTTTAAATCTCTCAATTAGATAATTCTCAGAGTTAATCATTGACTTATAATTTACCAATACTGGGAATGGACCTAATTAAGCATGCTTCTTGAATGTTGTCCTTAATTTATTTTTTCTTTAGTTCTTTGCTGGACTGGGATGTTAATGGATTCTCTTTTCATTAGTCATTGTTACTTTGCCCACAGAACTCAATGTTTCTGCTTGGTTTTCTATATTGTGTTCTGCAGAAAAGTGATAATACAATGATTTGCATGTGGTGGATGGTGTAATGATTTTTATTTTGTATTTGGATTCTGTTAAAACTTTGCTGGCATTTATTCTAATTTTGTGATTTGGAAATGTTCCCTACTTGTGTACTCGTAGCTTATCTGATTAAGTCAGCTTTATCCCTGTTAAAGGTTTATGTTCAATATTAGCAATCAATCTCTGTGTTCCTAGGAACGTGAAAGGGACTGCTTCTTGCAGTTCATAACCGACAGTTTTTGCTATTGCCAGAGGAAAATAAGAGACAAGGTATGCCATCAGGTCAGTTTTTGCTTTATTTGGAGCTTTTATTTTTTGTTGTTTTGGGGTGGGGGGTGAGGGAGGGGAGATTTCTATCTGTCTGAGATCCCACTGCTTTCCCTGTGCCACTTCTTGTTCTTCTGGTGTAAGAGAGGTGATAAAAAATGTAAGCAAGTCTAGTGAAAGAACCTGGTTATAGGTGATTGACTGAGGATATATCCTTGTTGACCATATGTAAGCTATTGTTGACTGTATTAGCAACCGTTTTCTCCTCCTAGGTCTGAGATTCCTATGATTGATGACAACATATGTCAGCGCAACGGACTTTATTCAGTTCTTGCCAGTGTTACAAAATCACTTCGTTTTGTTGGTTGGATCAGTACAGTATCCATATGCTGTGGCTTTATAACTTGTTTTCTAGTCTTAGCAAACCTACTCTGGCATATCAGGATTATTGATTACCTTAGCTATGTGTTTCACCTTGAATGTCTATTGCAGCGGAGTTAATCCACAAGAAAGCCAGGCACATAATCTGTTGCTTTCTTCAACTATGCTTAAACTTTTGATAAATGCAAATTCTTGGTCTCTGTCTCTTATAGTTTTTCAAATTCACTCCCAAACTATGTTGGCTTTTCTTGACCAGTCTTCAGTTGGCTATTCCATTCGAACTTCCTAGAGTTCATCAGTCGATCATGTCAGTGGTCTTAGTGGTTTGCTGACTAACTGATCTACAGAAATAACAGGGATTACAATTTTACTGGTACGGTACATCAAAGCTTATCTTTGTCGCAGTCTTTTGCTTTGTCTTGACATTATTTGCTTTCTGCATTTTAAATTTGTTTTCTTTTTACAAGCTCTTGTTCAAATAATCCTTAATCTTCAATCATTAAAGTTGAATTTTTTATTGTGACTTTTCTGGTATGGTGCATCAAGAGTGTATCTTTGCTCAGCGCCTTGCTTTGGTTTGATTACAATTTGCTGCATTTTACTTTTATTTTCTTTTAACAATCTCCTTTGCAGACAATATTCAGTTAATCTTTTTTGACTTATTCTTCAATTGTAGAGGGCTTTTATATTAATTTACCAAATATTCAGTAATTTACTGTTTACCTAATTAAGGATGCGTCTTGAAAGCTGTCCTCTGCATTTAGTTTTTGTTTCTGTGCGATTTGGATGTTGATGCAAACTCTCATTTCACTTGATGTATGCCTACAGAACTTAAACAATAGCAGAATAGCTTTTCAATTGATTTGTCTGTCAAGACATGCCTTGAACCTACAATAACCATCATTTTAGTAGAGCAATAATTGACCAAAGGACAATAAGGGGCATGCTATTTTGTCAAAGAGTTAACATCTTTAATTGATGAAATGAAAGTTGACAACAGAATCTACTGTTGAAATAACATTTCCACCCACACGCTGTTATGCAGGTGTAGCGCAACCAAAATGGAGATCCCAGGTGTGTCTGAGAAGTACAAGTGGCCTTATTTACATATCCTCTTATCCTACGGGTACGTTTATGGTAGGATGGGGGGTACATGGATGGGATTGCTGTTTTAGTAGTTAACCATTTTATTCACAGTATCTGTTGTTGTAGAGCCTAGCAGTATCTTCCTTTGAAACTACAATATGGACATGCCTCTGATTCGACTAAGTTGCCATCATGAGAATCATTACAATTGTTGATCCCGGTAAATTAACAGTGGTTGATGGAGTGGGTTTTGCAGTAGGCTTAGCAAGGGTAGGTTTGAATATGATAACATGAGCCTGAAATATATAGACGTTTAAAAGTTTCATAGACTGGATGCTGTTGAGGAAGTGTAGAGAAGAATGAGTTGTGTTCTGGATGTTTAGCACTTTTATGAATTTCTTTCAATCTATGGGTGTCATTCTGCAGTACTGTGGTGGTGGTTAACTCTCGCCATCTGACATTGCTTTCTGTTGGCTTCGATTTACAGACTCGTTGAAAATTATCAAGTTAATTCTCACCATTCTGTACTGTGCCTCATGCCAGTTTTGTAACTTGCCCATTGCAGGCCGTATGTTTTTGGAGAAAATTCTAAAATTATTATTAGAAAAAAAGTAAGTCTGTAAAAGGGGTCTTTTGAGTTGGTTATTCTTTAGCAGAATGGTCTTCGCATTTAGGAAATGTGAAGTCTGTTATCCTTTTGTTTTTATTTTTTTGGTTCCGCTGGATTTAAAAAAAAAAGAAAAGAAAAATTGACCTTGCATTCTTACAATGCGAGCTTCATTACAGAAGATCACATCGGACAAAGTTTTGTCCACAATTGAAACCCAAAATTTTCCCTCTTCTCCAAATCCCACTGATGAAGCAGAAGCAGTGGTTTCGGGCCCACAGCAAAACTCAAGAAACCCTCCTCGAAGTCAAAAGACCAAAATGGAGGAGAAAGAAAAGAGAACTTGTTCAGCCCCAGGTTCAGATCAGCGGCAACAATGGCTGGCTGGGACTAGGAGGCTCTTATGGTGGTTGCTTCTTAAGAGTTGTTGCTATTGATCTTGAGGAAGATGAGCCAACAACAGAATCAGCTATACTCAGATCAGGGGGATTCTTTCTTTTTCTTTGATTATCTTAAATCTTTCTTTTAGATCTTTCTGATTTCTCGGGTGCGTTGACTTTTAATTTTTTTGAATTATTATTGTGATTAGAGACCAAGAAAGATATGACAGAATGGACAACTATTGGAGATGAAGAGAAGAAAAGAAGCGGAAATGAATTTGATGCACAAGGTTCGATTGTTTCCCCTTCTAGTTCAGCTATTCTATGCATCGATCGACTTCGTGGGGAGCTTTCTTGCACTGTAAGAGCCACAAAACTGCTGTCATTTGATAATACCCCTGTCTGAAGTTTCTTAAGTAAGGTTCTCTGGTTAAGAGTATTTCCTATTGTATTGTGGTACAATTGAAAAATGAAAGGTTTCATTTCGATTTGGCAGATTTGTTTGGAGATTTGTTTTGAGCCCAGTAATTGGATGATGGTTTTAACAAAATAGCTAACTCAAAGGCTTTTGAAACTATGACTGAAGCTTTAGTTTCAGCCAACAATTGGATAATCCTTGGCTGTAATTACTCTCTGGAATCTTGAATAGTTTAGCGTAGTGATTAGTTTCTTTAATTCATATGCAATTATTCTCTCTTTATTATTGCAATGGTTAGCTTTTTATTTTTTCCAGATTCAGAAGATATGGGCAAAAAGATTTAAGTTGGTGTCGAAGCCAAGTATTGATTGTATTTTTATGTTGAGGAGTTGCCTGAATATGTATTTAAATTTGTAGTTTTTTTGATAATACAGATTCTCATAAGATATGTTCATAGGATACACCTGCTGAACCTTGCAAATTGATTCATATAACAGATAGTTTGGATGCTTTGTCCCTTCGATGATTTTTCCCATTTAAACCAACCTATCTGGGGTTGTGAGTAAAGTTCTGAGTTTATATGTCTACTGTCTTGCGTGTTTAATATCTCTCTACTTTCTTTCAATTGTGTGAATTTAGATTTATATCTAGAGACACCATGAAGACAGTTTTTATCACTGTATCACATTAATTCAGCACTCTTTGGATATTGGCACAGAGAATTTTGTTCCTTTTGCTGTTTAGATTGTTGAATTTCAATTATTTTGGTGATGGTATTGTGGTAAAACTGTAAGAATTAATCTCGTTTTTCTGGTTACCTTAATTCTGCATATTTGATTTACTCTTCTCTAAGATTTTGGCAAACTTAATTGAGCTTGAACATAACTGATTAGAGTTAGAGCTTGATATTGGAGACTGGGTGGACTCAAGCCTGATCTTGTTTAAGCTAGCTAATGCTTTGATTCTTTTGGACCCATAGTTGATATTAACTGTTCCAGGTTCCTGCAGGTAAGGTGAATTTGGAAACTACATGATGTTCCAATATGGTACTGTGAGGAGGATTTCGAAGATAAAAATAGAAGCTCAATGGTGCACAAAACTCTTAAATGCAGTGAACTTGTTGAATGCAGGCTATTGAAGCTGGTGATGGCCTTTTGGCAACCGAGGCAGCAGATTCAAGACCTGATATCAAACATATCATGCTCAATTTGGTGAACATCATCAGCGATTGGGTGTAGTCTCATTACTTTTTTTTTTTTTTTAAATCAATAATCAAAGGAGAAGGGCAATTTTGCATAATACTTGTAATGGCATTTCCATTGTAAATTTGTTTCTGCAATTATATTTGTATTGTAAAGTAACAAAACTACAAAGACATTATGAGAGGTCAAAATTCTTGTCCAGCTTCTAATGAATGCCATTAAAGAATAGAAAGGGAACCAATGTTCAATGATATGGTTGACATAACTTGATTTGTTGTAATTGAGAAATTGGCACTTGAGCTTAGTTATTTGACCAACTTTCTTTTTGTCAGGCCTTTTGATTGTGATTTAATTGACGAAATTTGATATGACATAATTTGTTTTCTAGGTTGGAAATGATCTCTGGTTTAGTATGTATTTTTTTTGTCACAAATATGAAGGTAAGAAATTGCATTAGCATTTGCCTTTTAAGGTTTGGGCAAAAGGCACTTTTAGATCCATGATATGCTAGTTTGAAGGTTTGGGCAACGGGCAACTTTTAGACATATGATACTCCATGCTAGTTTGGCTGGCAACGCCTGAACTCAAAGAGAATTATTTATAAGCTAAAGGTAACATGTAGTTTTTAACAAAAAGTTGGATGGAAACTAAGATGTGGTTAGATGAACTCAGATTGATCATTAGACGAAATCGTCATCGAACTCCAAAATTAGTTAAAGGTTATAAATTTTGAGTGCAATGCATTTATTTTTGCTCAATTTGCTTAATGCTAGCTATTGCATCCTAAAGCTTTCTGTTTTTCCTTAGTTTGGTAATTTAAATTTTATTAAACCAATGAAAAAAGATGGAGCATCAATTCTTTCTGGCATTTGACAAATGCAAGTTTAGCCGGTGTGTGTTTATGTATTTTTATTTTTATTTTCATTTAAAGAGATTTCGCATTAAACAAATGTGAACCGGATGAGTTTGCATTTACTGAATGCAAAGACCCCTTGATGGAATTCGACACTCAAAATGCCCCATTGCGGAAATTTTTTAAAATTCATCAGCATTTTGGAATTTTCTCTATGTTTGTGTTGGGAATAATCTAATCTAAAAGAATGGTTTGCCTTTAGGAATTATTAGAGGATAAGAACAGATGAAAAAGAAAAAGAAACAAAGGAGCCAAAATCAGAATGTTTGATCTGAATAGACCCGAAAATGTGTGTGTAGCAGCTATTGCAGCTCAGAACACCTGAAAAAAGGGCTTTGCTTGTTAGCAATTTCAGAGAATAATTTAGCTCAAGAAGAAGAAAAATTAATATATGTTCTAGTAGTAGTTCTGTTACACCTTTTAGTTTGCTTGTATGATAATAAATAGGATCGACAGAGATGTACCATGTGCTCTTTTCATAAGACTTAACAGGACTGAAAATCCTTTCCAATTTAGAATTCATTCTTGCTAATCACGAAAGATGGCAAAATCAATATCATACGTATAAAATTCCCAAACAGTAAAATGCAACTTGTACAACTTTACACAACCGAGCATTTTGGTCGTGTAAAGTTGAGATCTCTTGTTTTGAGCATCATTAATTGTCTTATGATCTATCAAAAGATTGTTATATGCCTGAATCATATCACAAGGAAAAGAATTTCTCTTTTGATAAACTTTGTCATGAAAGATTACACGGAAGAAAGCGAAATAAAACCTCTGGGCCTATGCAGAACGGATTTGGGACCTGTCAAGTTGAAGTTTTTGTATCCTATTTAAATCGATTTATTTAATTATTACTACATTTTTTGTAAATTAGTAGGGTTCTGATTTAATCATAAATTTTCAAATGTTAATGATATGCGTCTCCTCAACTTAGTTGTACAAGTTAACAAATTCAAATTTACATCAAAATAAAACTTGCCTCCAAATGCCCTTGGAGGAATTTTTTTGGCGAGAAACGCCCGGAAAATTTCCAGATTCCGGCGGATCCGTTCTTGCTTCCACTGGAAAATGAGTTTCCTTGCTCTTTCTTTGTCTCTTCTGGTTTGATCTTTCAAATGTGTATATTTGTTGTTGAATTCTGTTTTTCCTCAATGAAATGGGCTGTTGTTGATCTTTTACTTGGACTTATGAATCGGCTTGGAGGCTGAAACCCAGCTTCTTTGTTGATCGGACAATAGTGAAAAGATGGGGGCTAGGTTTCTGTTTTCTATGGGTACTTTCCTTTATTATTCGTTCGGCTTAGGAGGTATAGCCCAAGACAAAACAAAAGAAAGGTAAAAAAATGGCCCAATGTCGTTTTTGTCTTGGAAATCAGAAAATGATTTTGCAATAGTCCCTGGTCTTTTAAGTAATTTCACTGTAGCCCTAAATTTCGTATTTTTAATTAAGTTCTTAATTTATTTGCATCTTGGTCCCTAAGCTTTATTTTTCTTTATTATTGACCTCTAATATTTTTAAAATTATAATTTGACCCTAAAAACTTTTTAATTTTTACAATTGGGTCACTAATGGTTTTGATTTCTTAAGTATGATTGTTTATCTTCTTTAATTGCTTCTCAGGCTTCATTTAAATGCATTTAATTAGTAAAATTTGGAAATTTTATGTTTATTCATATTTTTTGGAAATTATAAAGTGAATTTGCTATATGTTTACATTTTCTTTTAAATTGTTAATTAAGTTGATGTCTTGACTATTTTGTTGATTTTGAAATATATATAGGGCAAATTCTACCTCATAACCACTATTTCAAGGGAGTTACCTTCTATTATTACTTTAAGTTCTTTTATGTGCTTCTATGTGTTTTTTTTATGTGTGATTACATGTTTTTAAGTGTTTTTTCTTTTATTCCCTCATTTTATTCATTTTAAGTTTTAAATTATTTTATTTAATTTTTGATGATTAGTTGGGAGGTATTTAAATTCCAAATTACAATAGATAGGTGCCCAAGAAATGTATTTAGTTAGATTATGTAATAGATATATTTTATTTTTGCCAAAATTGTAATTATCAAATAAATGTAATAGATAGATTTATTATTTTCAAAAATTCCTCATCTAGATTGTAGTTAGGCCCCCAATGTAATAGTTAGTTTTTATTTGCTTGCATGCTTGTGTGTTTATGTACTTATATGTTTTATTCACTTTCTTTAGGGTTTTTGCATCTGAATATTTTGCTTATGTGTTATGTGTTTATGTATTTATTTGTTTTAATTATGATTTATATGCTTTATTTATTTATAATTGACAGGTGTCGAGCCTGTGCAATAATAATTACTAAAAGGTCCTAATTACCACCACAATTAATTATAGAACAAATCCAAGTACTAGAGTAGGGACCCTAGGTGTGCAATATGGGTTACTTGATTCACCCTATTCCCGAAGAGTTTGCTTGATCCGATATATCAAAATTGTCTATAAAAGTATTAAATTTGCATATAATGGCAAGTATGGTCGATTCCACAGGGAACGGATAGGAAGTTGTTTCTTTCCAAATCAATAGAACAAAATTGGGGGATAATTAATGGGATGAAAATAAAAATAAAATAAATAAAATTCAAAAGCTAACCTAACAAGTACAATTTACCAAAAATAGCAATTAATAAAATTCTACCCAAAGGATCAACTTTTCAGGTACGGTCCAATTAAATGATCATCGATGCAAAGATATTTCATTCATTCGTCACTAGGTTGGTTATAGCCATCAACAAGTTCTGACAGCCAATTCTTCCTTATTTTTTCGACAGTCAAAGTACGACCGTTGACTGTTTCTCTAACCAGAAAGCAACTCTAGGTACGACCGTAGGAATTTAATTATCCAGTTGCATTAAAACTAAAAGAACCCAACCCTAACCAATAAACACGCTAAGAGGGTTTATTTAAATTAGATCTTACGTTTCCCCAACATAAAGCCAATTATGGTGGTTGTCACTAGTTATCAACTAAACGAACAATTACGGATTCAATTTAGTTAACGTGACAGTAGGCTATTAGATTCAATTAAATATCCGGCCGTTGATACTCAATTAATAAAATAACCATGAACAATTAATCCAGAAAATGCACGAATAGTAATGAATTGGAAGAAATAATGAAGATTCGATTAGATCTCACAGATGTCATGGACCGCGCCTTCGCGTTAACCTTTGGGTAGAGAAGAAAACTAGCCGCTCCTCATCGTATCAATCTCGCGTGATTTGATTGATTCCATCCACACAAACATCAAAGAATTGGGAACGATGAAGTAATGAAGAAAGAAAAAGGAAAAAGTCTTGCTTGTCTCTGCGTTGGTGTTCGTACTGGAGCCACAAAGGTAAAAACAAAAGTTTAGCCAAAATCGTACAAAGTCTAAAGCAGAGAGTAAATCGTCTGACCGGCAAAAAAAAAAACTAAAAACTAAAGCTAAGCTATCACACGTGATTCTGGCTTTGTTTCTATTGGCCGCCGAAAAGAAAGGAAACGTCTCCAGAACAAAAGCAAAAGCTAATCTCTTGATTGCACGTGATTCTGGCTTTTTAGCCAATTGTAGCCGCCGCCAGTAGAAGCAAAGAAACGTCAGGGAGCAAGACTTTGTCTAGGGATTTAATCCCATGCATCTCTGTGGTTCACGTGGACCTGATTTTCTAATTGGCCCTACTACTACCAATTCCGCGGGTTCGGCTTTTAGGTGTCTTTCTACAGTTTCTGGCGTGAGCACGCCCTGAAATGAAATGTCTTTTGAAAATTCTCCCCAAGATACCACTTTTAACACCAACCGCCTGTAATTTACACAAATATCAAATATGAGCAAAAACTCAATATTTAGAACAGTGAGTAACCAAAATTATGACAGAATAACAGTGCAAAATGTGCCCAATAATTGCTCTATCAAATCCCCCACACCTAGATAATGCTTGTACTCAAGCATTGCGAAGCTCAGAAATACAATCAAGGAGGCAAAGGTCATGTAGTAATCTACACTAACACAAGCATCCCACATTCCTGACAACTTCGTCAAAGTTAGAACACATCGGATAGATAGTTATCCAAAGAGTATGAACAGGAATATTCGTCACCTACGAGAGAATGTATAGATACAAGGAACACTCAAATCAATATCACGGAATGACATTACCATAGGCTTGCACATTTATCACATCTCCACCACTCAAAAGTGAACTAAATATACAAATCAAAGAGACTTTAATAGGGTTGTAATGGAGCTTAGGTAATGGGCGGGATAAGAAGGTAAAGATAGCGTGTAATGTGTCAAGAGAATGTCTAATATCCACTACGTAACCACTGTGCTATTCCGGGAAAATTTCACAAGGAAGGCATTTCCATTTGCTATACCCACTGTGCAAGTGTCGAAACTCTCTCCTTTTTTTTTAACCAAAAGGGAAACGTCTTGCAAGGCGTGGGCACGTCCTGTAAGCCAGAATCTTCTGTTCATCAGCTTGTCGATAGCTTTTTCTAACTTCTTTTTGTTTTTTGTTCCTTTTTTTTTTCTCTTTCTTTTTCTTTCGATCTCAGATGCACAGAAACAACACCATACAGTATCTATTCTGACAACACTTGCGACCCTAGATTTTTTTTTCTTGCACAAACAATGAAATTCAGACATCTCTTAACGACAAAAAGTTGAACAAGAAAGTCTAAAAAGGTCCTGGATTATCAAACACGGCTTACAAACAAAAGAGAAGGATAAAAGCTCAAATTAGTTCACTATTGGGATACAAGATGAAAGCATAGTTTGTAGAAAGTTAAAGAAGATTAAATCCTAAATGCCCTTATCATTTCAAATGCATCCAATTCAACAAAATATGCCCTCAACATGTACAAAGTAGCAAGTTCTAAAATGCCAATACCATATGTGATACCTACTCAATCAAATAAAAATAGAGCAAACATGAATAATGTGCTCGCGCATGGCCCAAAAGCTCACAAAAGTTTCAAGAATGGATCAAGTCCAGCATATCAAACATTCAACGATATTGCCAAGAAAAAGTAAAATGCACAGCTAGCATATATGACCACATACCCATGCACCCTGATTGTGTAATCCATCATAGCAACATGCTCTAACAGCTAACAAATGTAAAAATAAAAAAAAGTCAACTAACTACCATTTTTTTTCATTTTTTGGTTTTTTCATTTTTTTCATTTTTTTTTCGTTTTCCCCTTTTGTTTGTTTTTTTATTTTTTTTGAGCAAAGAGAAATAATAGAAACAAAAAGAAATAATAGAAACCATCCCCCCACACCTAAAACCTATATTGTCCTTAATGTAGCAAAGACAAATAAAGCGTAAGGAGAAAGGGGGCGAAACTTTCCTGACTATCGAGAGGGTGTAGCGAGTCACTAAGAGAGAGGAGGATGAGATGGTCGGAATCCAATATGAGCAAAGAAAACTGTAGGATGAGGCGCGCGATAGGAGAATGGAGCGGCGTGCGGCGGCGGCGATGTGCGGCGCGATGGAAGAGAGAGAGAAAGGCGGTGATACGACGGTGGTGTGGGTTGGAGAGTAGCGGCGGATGAACAGGAAAAGGGAAAGAGTAGGAATTGAAACTAAGACAAAACAACGAAAAGTGAAAAGTAGAAACTAAGACAAAGGAAATTGAAAAGACCAGACAAAACAAGAAGAAAGGAAAGTAGAAAAGTGGGGTTAGAGAGGGTCCTGGTCAATTTTTTTGACTTTCGTTGTCGCAAAGGTTGGAAGACGTGGGCACGCCTTGGAGGTCGAGGTCTTCTGTCTGTCGTGGTGTAATATGTCCGACATGATCTGCTCTGTGGCGTGGGCACGCCTTGGAGGTCGAGGTCTTCTGTTCACCAAATTTTACAAATGTCCATGTACGGTGAGTACAAGGTGCGGGCACGCCTTGTAACATGAAATCTTCTGCCCACAAATTTTTTGCCCCCAACCCAGAATAAAATTGCACAGAAATACCCATGACCTACGATAAAGATTATTTGTCAATAGGAACCTAAATCCACTGATCTTGAAGACACAAATATGAAATAAAACACAATTGAAATCCTTGGATTGCCTTCCATGTAGTGCCTTTCTTTAATGTCTTTGGCTAGACACTATACACCACTCTTCAGTTTGGATGTAATTCAATTTTTCTTGTAATCGGTGGCCCTCTTCCGGGATCCAAATAACCATTGAGTGCAACATTTTTTCTTAATTTTTTACCCATTTTCATCTCATGAATTGTTTTCATTCCATGATACTTGATTGCAGCAACTTTGAATTTATCCCTACAAGCAAACTCAGAAAATTCTTGCACAGAAGGATTAGTAGCATGAATAGCAAACACAAAATGAGAGTGAACAGGATGTTTCATTGTATCAAAAATATTAAAGTGGACTATTTCTCTATCAAATTCCATCGTAAGAGAACCCTTACTAACATCAATCTTAGTCTGGACAGTACTCAAGAATGACCTTTCTAATATAATGGATGATGGATTTGGGGCACTTCTATCATCCATGTAAAGCACGTAAAAATTCACAGGAAAAATTAATCCATCTACTTGCACTAAAACATCCTCAACTATCCCATCCGGATAAGCAAATGTATGATCAGCCAGTTGAATTATTATCCATGTTTCTTTTAAACGTCATAAATTTAGCGAATTATATAATGATTTAGGCATCACATTAATAGAAGCCCCTAAATCTAGCATGGCATTTTTAATATTAGAACGTCCAATCTTACAAAGGACAGTAAACATACCTGGATCTACGTATTTAGGTGGTAGTTTCCTTTGTAAAATCGATGAAACATTCTCACCTACCACAATTTGTTCATCCCCCCTCAACTTCTTCTTGTTGACGCATAAGTTTTTCAAGAATTGAGCGTATTTTGGCACTTGCTTGATCGCGTCCAACAAAGGGATATTGATTGCTACCTTTCGAAATACGTCTAGAATCCCCTTTTCCTTATTTTGTTTCTTTGTCTTTTCCAACCTACAAGGAAAAGGAGGTAAGTTAGATTTAATAGGAGTTGAACGAGTAAATTTTACCTTAGCGTCTTTATGAATGCGCCATTCTTCTTCAATCTCCTTTTCGATTTCCTCTTCACTTTTACTCTTTAGGTTCGTGACCTTAGGCCCCTTCACTTCGTTGCCACTTCTCAGTGTCATGGCACTTACATTCTTGGGGTTTACCTCGGGTTGCGATGGCAATTTTTCAAAAATTTGGGACTCTAAGCGATTAATTGTAGTTTTCATGTGACTTATTTGAGTCTCCAAATTTTTCATGTCCAATCTAGTTTCCTGTTGAAATTAAGCAGTACTCGTGACCAAGGATCTAGTTTCTTGTTGGAACTGAGTAGTACTCGTGGCTAGACTCTTGACAATATCCTCCAAAGAGCCTCCTGAATTGGAGGATGAAGGTTGAGGCTTTGGTTGCCTTGGTTGCTGAAATCTTGGTGGACGATTTGAAAATAAATTCTGTGGCCTGTTTCCATAGCTGAAATTGGGGTGATCCCTCCAACCTGGATTGTACGTGTTGGAGTATGGATCGTACTGCCTACGAGGTGCGGGCACGCCTCCGGCCATGTTTATTTGTTCAACCCCATCCTCTTGCAACATGGGGCATGAGTCAGTGGGGTGGCCCACGTTTGTGCAGATTCCACAGACCTTTGCTTGGTGCACGTTTTCCACAGCTAATTGTCGAACAAAATATGTTAGCTCCGATAGCTGCTGCTAAATGGAAGACGTCTTTACCTCATTGACCCTACGGGTAGGGTTACTCTCACGGAAGCCAAACTGTTGAGAGTTCTCTGCCATAGTTTCAATAAGCAACCATGCTTCTCTCGGTGTCTTATTTGCCAGTGCTCCCCCACTTGCAGCGTCAATGATACTTCTGTCAGATGACTGAAGTCCCTCATAGAAGTATTGAATCAATAATTGCTCACTAATTTGATGCTGTGGGCATCTAGTGCACAACTTATTGAACCTTTCCCAATAATCATATAGATATTCTCCAGGATACTGTTTAATGTTGCATATCTCTTTTTTTAGACTTGCAACCCAGGATGCAGGGAAGAATTTTTCCAAAAATTTCTTTTTCAGTTGGGTCCATGTTGTAATACTACCTGCAGGTAAGTAGTACAACCAATCCTTTGCTGCATCCTTGAGGGAGAAGGGGAAGGCTCTAAGTTTGATTTACTTCTCAGTAATTCCTGGAGACTTCATACTGGAGCATACCACATCAAACTCTTGGATGTGTTTATGGGGTTCCTCACCCGAGAGGCCATGGAATGTGAGCAAAAGGTGAATTAATCCTGATTTCAGTTCGAATGAGGTATTCTTAGCTAGAGTTGGAAATGTAATGCACAAAGGCTGCTGGGGCAATTCCGGAGCAGCCAACTCCCTTAGTGTTCTTGCATTCGCCATAAGGATGTGCTCTTGGCCTGTGTCACTTGAATTTTCACCACTCGAATCTGTTGATTTAACCTCAGGATCCAGTCCTGAGATGCAATGCTAGATTGCTCCTCTCTGATCTGTCTAGTCTCTTTCTAGTTTGGCGCACAATCTTCTTTACTTCTGGATCGAAAATCAATTCGCCTGTACGAGAAGAACGAGACATAAACTAGAAAAATATCAGACAAATCCAAAGAAAACAACTTAGAAAGAAACAAAATTAACCAAAACACCGTTCTCCGGCAACGGCGCCAAAAATTGACAGGTGTCGAGGCTGTGCAATAATAATTATGAAAAAGTCCTAGTTACCACCACACGAAAAAGTCCTAGTTACCAAGTATTGGAGCAGGGACCCTAGGTGTGCAATGGATTACTTGATTCACCCTATTTTCGAAGAGTTTGCTTGATCCGATAAACCAGAATTGTCTATAAAAGTATTAAATTTGCATACAATGGCAAGTAGGGTCGATTCCACAGGAAACGGATAGGAAGTTATTTCTTTCCAAGTCAATAGAACAAAATTGAGGGATAATTAATGGGATAAAAATGAAAATAAAATAAAAAAAATTTAAAAGCTAACCCAACAAGTACAATTTACCAAAAATAGCAATTAATAAAATTCTACCCAAATGATCAACTTTTCAGGCACGATCCAATTAAATGATCATCGATACAAAGATATTTCATTCATTCGTCACTAGGTTGGTTATAGCCATCAACAAGCTCTGACAGCCAATTCTTCGTTACTTTTTCGACAGTCAAGGTACGACCGTTGACTGTTTCTCTAACCAGAAAGCAACTCTAGGTACGACCGTAGGAATTTAATTATCCAGTTGCATTAAAACTTGAAGAATCCAACCCTAACCAATAAACACGCTAAGAGGGTTTATTTAAATTAAATCTTACGTTTCTCCAACATAAAACCAATTATGGTGGTTGTCACTAATTATCAACTAAACGAACAATTACGGATTCAATTTAGTCAACGTGACAGCAGGCTATTAGATTCAATTAAATATCCGACCGTTGATACTCAATTAATAAAATAACCATGAACAATTAATCCAGAAAACGCACGAATAGTAATGAATTGGAAGAAATAATGAAGATTCGATTAGATCTCACGGATGTTATGGACCGCGCCTTCGCGTTAACCTTTGGGTAGAGGAGAAAACTAGCCGCTCCTCATCGTATCAATCTCGCTTGATTTGATTGATTCCATCCACACAAACGTCAAAGAATTGAGAACGATGAAGTAACGAAGAAAGAAAAAGGAAAATGTCTTGCTTGTCTCTGCGTTGGTATTCGTACTGGAGCCACAAAGGTAAAAACAAAAGTCTAGCCAAAATCATACAAAGTCTAAAGCAGAGAGTAAATCGTCTGACCGGCAAAAAAAAAAAAAAAACTAAAGCTAAGCTATTACATGTGATTCTGGCTTTATTTCTATTGGCCGCCGAAAAGAAAGGAAACGTCTCCAGAACAAAAGCAAAAGCTAATCTCTTGATTGCACGTGATTCTGGCCTTTTAGCCAATTGTAGCCGCCGCCAGCAGAAGCAAAGAAACGTTAGGGAGCAAGACTTTGTCTAGGGGTTTTAATCCCATGCATCTCCGTGGTTCACGTGGACCTTGTGACGCCCTCATTTCTCCCTAAGGCGAATCAAAGGGTATCCGCGGGACGCCTACCCAACTCTCGCAAGGACTCAAGGCAATTTCTGTTCAAGCTTAACGTAATACTATTCAACCACACCAGATAAAGTAAGAATGTGCGAAAAACTTCAAACTTAACATTACATAACAATTATCCAATCCTTGCCTCGAATTTCCCAAAAGTACATCAAAACCCAAAATGTACTACATCCAAATACTTCAAATATCCAAATCATACATTAAATTCTCAAAAGTACAACCAATAAGAGATCTAGTCCAAAATACATTAGAAACCCTAATACAAAAGTATATCAAAAGGGAGTTCCTTCGAGTCTCATTCCAAACCCATTCCTGTTAAGGAAAACAAATCTACAGGGTGAGCAAAATGCTCGTGAGGTTAAGAACACATATGCAGACATGTTGTTCAAGTATCAATCCCAATTTAACAAGTAGAACAATAATAATTCAATAAATATCAATTCGAGCGAGAAAATTAAATAGAAACAATTCAAGAATATAGGAGCTCTCATGAGCTATTTTCCACTTGCACGATCACGAACCTCCACGAATTGATATTCCGTCAATCGGGTAGGTTTAGTCCGTAGAATTTCACTTATCTTGTCCCTTTTCACCTTACATACTCCTGTATCGGGCCCGCCTGTCATTTGTGGGAGGCGATACTGCTCGAGTATGCCAAACAAGACCTCTTAATAGGTCAAATTTTTGTTTTCTCATGATTCGCCAAGGAGCCCGACCAAACCCATGCCGGCTCGAGTCCAAGATTAGCCAGTGAGATTTGGGCGTCCCCCATGTACATTGGTGAGTCGAGAAGATTCACTCCAACGACGTATGCAGCCATAGCATACCATTTCATGTCATTCAAGCATTTGATATATCCAAGCATTTGATAATTTCAAGCATTTGACATATTCCAACATTTCAAATATGAGTTATTCATTTCAAATGAGAACGAGTGCGATAAAGTACACACTCGACTCCATTTTCAAAATCTCAAGTCATGGATAACAAGTAAGCATGTATCAAGTTCACAGGAGTTCAAGTAATCATGCACTTGACACTCACCGATACAAGAAACAAGGAAGTTCCCACTCGCAGGTTCAGGCGTTTACCATAGGATCCTCTTGAAGGTCCTCTTGGATGCCTGAATAATTGATAATAGACTATCATTTATAAGTCTCCATTATCATGGAAGATCGTACACATGTACAACCTAGAAATAGCGCGAAGATGAGTCTAGATTTTCCTTGTAAATCGAGACTTAAAAGTGGGGTTCAAAATTCAAGTAAAAATCTGATTTTTAACTTTAAAATCATTGGACGAAAACGAGTAGGTATGAAATCATGCAATCAAATTTTCGAACGATCGATCGAAAGTGAAATGAAACTGGCCACGTCACTATCCGGCCGGAAATTGGCCGGATATCCGATCGGATTGTCGGCCGGATACGAGGCAGAGAGCAAACCAAATTTTTTTCAACTTTCACCACCAATCCGGCCAACTATCCGATCAAGTACTGGCCGGATACGCGGCCGGATTCTTTGAAAATGTTCCCGCGTAAATTCTTTTCAAAACAGTCAAGATTTATCGAATTTGCGATATTTTTTGAAAAATCATAACCCGCTCTCTATAGGTCTAAAATTGGAAAACTTGGTACCTTTGGAAACTATTTCCAAAGTACTAAAAGTTCATAGAATACCTTTCCATGATTCCCAATGGAAGGCATTCAAAAATTGGCTCAAAGTTGATGTTCTAGAATATTAGGACAGATTTGGGTTGTTTTTCGGCAAAGTTTGGAAATTCGGCAAAATTCACTCAATGTGAAATAGTCTCTCAAATTTGAAACTCGATTAGAGTTACAATCAAAGTTTAAAACACAACAAGCAGAACAAGTATCAGAGTTTTGAGTACCAAGATATAGTAGCTCAAAGTTGCTGAAAATTTGAGACAATTAGGCAATTTCCAGGTTTAAAGTACCAACTTTGAAATTTTGTTCGAGTATCAAAATGGACCTAGAATGGCACCAAAATTAGCAGTATAATACTACCATATAAGGGTTATTTATTTGTAAAATTTCATAGAAAAATATGCATGAGAAGTCGGTTAACAAAACCACTAAAATTCCAAGAAGTTCCAAGGCAAATCTGCCTTGGACCTCCGTTTTCCGTTTTCAAGCATTTGGCCAAGGAAATTTCCTCAAACATGGTTCATTGGTGTAGAAAAGATCTAATAAATATCCAAGATGTGTTTGGTAGGTGATTTACACCAAGACTTTCAAATAACAAGTCCCAAATTAATATTGGTTACAATCTGTCCAAAATGAGGGTTTTTGCCTACAGATTCAGTTTCGAAATCTGGTCATAAATTACTCAATTCAACTCAGAATTGAGAATGGTTGGTGGAGTTGGAAAACACTTTCATAAATTTAGAATTTCTCAGAAGAAGCCATTTTCAAAATCCATCCACAACTAGCTCACATTTGAGCATCAAGTTACGGTTCATGTTCTGCCTTCTAGTGAGCCAACGAAACAAGAGAGTAATTTTCAAATGAATAGTTTGGCTCACTCAAGGGAACTAGAATGTGCATTTTATACCAATGGAAATCTGGGAATGTCTAGTTTCTAGTGCTGCAAACGGCACTCGATTTCGACATCGGAGTAAAAAGTTATGGCCGAAACAAGATGACTGCCTGGGCAGTTACGGGAACCATTTTCCAGTTTTCTAAGCTTTCGAAATCAACACATTTGGGTGACCAAATCATGTTATTTTTCAATGAAACTTTTCATACACTCAATAACATGTATACATCATAAACAAGCCATTAGAACCTCAAAATTTTGTATCAAAGTGCATGAACATAGCAGGGGCAAAATGGTCACTTTTGGTCATTGCACCTTCCTTGAGTTTCTACCAACAATACAACATTATTCCACTAATTTAAACACTAAACCAACATTAATAACATCATCATTCACCAAATCAGTCCATCCATCAAATGTGGGAGTTCATAGAGCCCACACAACAATTTTTCCAACATAAACAAGCTACCCACATGATTAAATGAACTTATAAGTGTAATAGAACTTCCATAAATCAAGTTTTCAAGGTTGGATCATCACTCACTTAGCTAGATGTTCAAGACAGAAATTTTTGGTCCTCCTTAGCCGAAGAAAACCGTGGAAAGCAGCTCCCTTTTGTAGCTTAAGATGATCACTAAGTGTTTAGTGAAGTGTGGTTAAATTTGGAGGTGAAATGGTGAAGGATTTAGGCAAGATTTGATGAAGAAAATAGAAGAGTTTCTTGGTTCCTTTTTGTTCTTGATGGCCGGCTGTTTTAAGCAAGGAAAAGAAGAGATATGCTGATGGTAAGCTTCCGTGAGAAGCTTTAAAATTTGTGGCCAAAAGTTGATTCAAAAGTCAACTAATAATAGTACGCGTACGCGCGCGTTTCGTGCTCGATTTCTCTCGGATTTGTTTCACTTGTGCACTAAACCTCTAATGCACTTGTATTCATACTATTATTATTCACTCTTAATGGTCTGAAATAATGGTCTAAAGTCCCTTAATTGAATTGCGCGCGTAAAAACGCGTACTTCCTATTTAAACGCGATAAAGTGAAATTTTCAAGAAATTCTTATAATGATAGTATTACTAACTATCACTTGAGTACTTAAACATAAAAATACCCATTTTTAAGACTAATGTACAAGTCTTAAATCTTCCGAGCTTATTGTACCCTCAAATCGGCTATAGTTTCCAAACGCGTATTCGCTATTCTCACTAAATGAGCTTTCGAAAAATAAAATTTTGGAATCAAGTCATTTAAAAATACACTTGAGCCATAATTCCATGTAATTGGAGTAATAAAAGTCAGAATAAATATTTGGGATAAATGACCAAATAAATAATTAAATGAGCTAGTAATAGGCATTTAAAATAGGTAAATTTTTGCGAGTCCTCGCATGAGTCTAATATTAATTCCTCAATTAACCTTTCTTAATCTACTATTGATCATTCTTAATTCTCCAATATTAATATACTCCCGATCCAAGTATAGCATCGAAAACGTGTACTCATTGTTCCGAACGAAACGAAATTTCGAAAGGTGAATTTTTTCAACAAAACGCTTTAAAAGTATAAAAGAGGCATCGTTCCGTATAAATGGATTTAAAATGATCGAAATAAATAATTCGGATAAAATGAGTGAATAATTATTTAAATAACCCAATAATATTCTATAAAAATAAGAAAATTTTCGGGTCCTCACAGACCTGATTTTCTAATTGGCCCTACTGCTACCAATTCCGCGAGTCCGGCTTTTGGGTCTCCTTCTACAGTTTCTGGCGTGGGCACGCCTTGAGATGAAAAGTCTTCTGAAAATTCTCCCCAGGATATCACTTTTAACACCAACCGCCTGCAATTTACACAAATATCAAATATGAGCAAAAACTCAATATTTAGCACAGTGAGTAGCCAAAATTATGACAGAATAACAGTGCAAAATGTGCCTAATAATTGCTCTATCAATAATAAATGCATGACGTCACCACAGTAGTCCAACACTAGCTGTGATTTTTTTTCTCGATTTCTTATTAGTCAAACACTAACAAAGACTTATAGAGATGGACTAATCCAATGCTAGACTCTTTAGGCTGTTTTTGTGCTAAATTCATACATTGAGTGACATTTACTGCATCTCACGCATTTTTTCTTACTTTTAGGTTATTTTCATTTGCATGATATTTTTCTACTATTATTCTCTTTGTAGACACCAAAATTTCACCATTTTATTTTTCTTATTTTTCTTCATTTTATTCCTATTTTTGTTCATTTTAGTTAAATTTTATTTATTTTAAATTATTTCGTTCCATTTTCTATTTCTTGAGAAAAAAAGCATTTTTAGAAAATCGGAAAAGAACGAAAAGAAAAGGCAGAAAAGAAAAGAAAAAAATCAAATAAAAAAAATTAAAAAAGGGAGGATGCCTCACGCGCATCTTCTTGGTTTCGTACAGAAGCCAGGAACAAGTCTCAGATTGCAGCGGCCATTTGTCCAATTTTTATTCGTTTTCTTTTGCATTTTTCCTTCCTTTCCAGCCCTTTAGTATAAGAGGACACTTCATCAGCATGAATCATCAAGAATCTTCTAGGTTTAAAGCCAATCCAATGGCTCAAAAGTTGGCAAAAAAAGTGCAGATTTGACCTCCTTCCTTAGTTCTAGGTTATGGGTGGATTTTGTAGCTATAAAAGGCTTATAAATGCAGCCAGAACTAGACGGGAGGCGGCGAGAGAGAGAGAGAGGGGGCGACGGAGCAAGAAAGAAAAACAGCAGAAAGAGAGAAAATGAAGAGAGGAAGAGCAAGAAAAAATTATTCAAAATTTCGTGACCAAGCTGGTGAACCAGCCTGGTTCTGTCTCGAATTCCGGCGTAGATTTTAGGTTTTTGAGAGAACTCTTGCTTTCTGCACTTTCCTATGGTGCAGTAGAATAACTTTCATTTAGAAAGTACTTTAAAAAAAAATGCTTCCAAGCCAGTCAAATTGAAGCTCAAATTAGCTTATTCATCAACGTTGCGGTTTCTGCGACAAAATTTTGCGGGGCTTCATTTCACAAATCAGCACGCATTTTTGAGAGTATCTCACATCCATTCCACCGTGAAAGCATTCTCAAGTAACCATTACTCCTCTCCTTACTGATTTAACACGTTTTTCACAAAGATTTAAACCCATTGGACATGAACTCTTGCACTTTTGCTACTGGTGCCATTTTCTCATTTCATTGGCTTTGCCATGCTTGTTTCCTGACGATTGATGGTTCGATAATGGCCATTTAGAAGCCTGATGAAATCTCATTGAAACCATGAAAATATCAAGATTAGAATGTTCATTTTTAGAACCATGAACTGGGATGTTTCTCACTTTCTTGCAACCCAGTAGTTAAACACATGGCATGATCTTATTTTAAATCTTTATGTTTAGATGTCCAAGTTTTTATGTTGAAAAGGGATAAAGGGTGCTTTGTGATCTTACTGCTTTGATCTAGATCTTGATTAGTGGAGACATTAGTTGTGTTTGGATGACAAGAAGATTGTGTAGACACCAAATTTTGGTACGATTTATTTATTTATGTTCATGCTAGTTTATCTTAGTTATTCTTTTTATTTTCTTTAGTCGTTTACTTGTTTTATTTTTTTTATTATTTTTAGTCTTTTTAATGTAGAATTTCTAAAAAAAAAAAGAAAATATGTTTTAGTTGTTTTAAAATTCAATTTTTGTCTTGGAAAAAGAAAAAAAGGAAAGGGAAGAAAATTGTTCACAAAATATGTTTATTTCTTTTTAAATTCAATCTTTTGACTTTATTTATTTTTTGGTTAGGTTATTTCGAAAACAAAAGAAAAGAAAAAAAATGAAAATGAAAAATGGAAATTTGTTTTTTTTTGTTGTTTTTAGTTTATTTTTATCTAATGTTAATTAAGTTGTTTTCATCATTAATTATTATTGTTTTATTATTATCATTTTTGTTGTTTAATTAACTAATTAATTAATTAAAAAAAAAAAAAAACCGCAACTTCCTTTCTGCTCTGCACAAACCACAAACCGCAACTTCCTTTCTGCTCTGCACAAATAACTCCCGGGACAGCAGCTTCAGCACCGCACAATGCAGCCAATCAAAATTCAATACCAACTCAACACTCAACCGACCTCTACATTCAAACATCCTAAAAATCACGGCACCATTCCTCTATTTTTTTTTCTGCACCGCAAACCACGGCATTTTCATTTTCATCGTGAAGCATCCAAGAGCAAGGGAGGGAACGCGAGCTGCAATCTTCTTTTCGTTTTGTTCTGACCGTAAGTTGGAGGAAAGGCAAAGAGAAACCGTGAGCAAAACTCCACACATTCTGCACCTCCATTTGCACCCGGCTTCACGACTGCAACCTCAACCAAACTGCACTTCACCTCCCAGTCGCAACTCATCAAATCAGAATCACCAACTGCACTTGGCCGTGAGCTGTGAGTGATCAGCTTCTTTGGAAATAACGACGAGAGAGAGAGAGGTGAGGACTTAGTTTATCTTCCAGCCTCACTTCAAGACCAATCGAGAGAGGGAGAGAGAGAACCGAGGGTCAAACTTCCTCCAATCCAGCCGCAAGTTTGAGCCAGGGAGAGGGAGAGTTGCGGACTGCAATTCTGGACAGCCGAGAGTGGAGGATTGTTGCAGCTATTAGTCGTGTGTATTAAGCTCCAAGCTGAGGTAATTTCTAAACTTGAACTAATTGATTATGGGTAGATGAAGCTGTTTAGAGGCATGCATGTGAGAGTTGTACGTTTAGATGAAGAATTGAGTTACCAGAAATGGGTTTCAAAAGAATTGGAAATGCCGTGAGTTTGAACTAGAAATTTCAGCTTTAACTTGTTACTTTGTGATGATCTGAGCTTAGTTGTGTGTTTAGCTAACTAAATGCTGGATGATTAGGCCCTGCATGAGATGATTTAGCTGTGTGTAAACCAGAAATTTGAATGAAACCAAAAATCTGCTGCATGCATGTCATCCGTAAATAGTTGAGCAAATTCTGGAATTTTGGATGAATGTTGTTGGTGACCGACCCTGCTTTGGACTAGAATTGATAGTAACTTCATTTATTAGTCAGGCATGATAGCTTTGAGTACATAATTCAGTGATTTGGCCAAAATTGTTGACACATAGCTGCTGGAAATGTTTCAATTTATCCGAGGGAGGGAGAAAGAATTTTTCCAGTTTAGACGTGAGCTTTCATAATTGTTCCCTTGCTGCACTTTCATTTAGCCGTGAGTTATCATTTTGTTTCCTTCGCTGCATTTTTCATAAACCCATAAGCTTGATGAGCTTTATATGTGCGAGGTTCATGTGAAGGGAGTTGCGACATAGCAACAGAAATTTTCGTCGTAGATGGTTTTCTTTCTTTTGCTGCAGTTCATCTTCATAATTTGCTGTTTTCCTAGCTTTTCGCAACAATACATAAGCTGGTTTGCTCATTTCTTTTCGCTAGCTGAATTAGGTGTAGAAAGGGGTGGTGTTTGATTGGTTTTGAAGTTGTATGCTCGGCTCTAAACATTGTGAACCCATTTTTAAACATTGCTGGATTTTTTATGAGATTAGAAATGTTGAATCTTCTTGGCATAAAATTTCCTAGCACTTGCATGTTTGTTCCTGATATGTTTTGGTTTGTTTGGGGAATCAAGTTGGGAGTTATGTTGTTTGACTCAAAGTGGGGATGTTGCTAGATAAAATTTGTCCAAGCTTGGCGTTAGTTTTGCCAAAATCTGTTTGGAAAAAAAAAATGAAAATGCACCAATCTTTGAGTGGGTTTTTGTAACAAAAGTGCAGCAGCTTTTTGGTTTTGTAAACTTGCAAGAAATTACTTTGATTAAGTATTGTTTAAGCATGCTTTAATTAGAGTTAGTTTAACGCTTTGTTAGCTAAAGATTCATAGATGAATTTGTGGATAAGTTAGCTTAGCCTACCAAGATTTTCTTGTTGCTGCCGAAACTTCCTTGTTGTTTTGCCGAAAGTTTCTTGTTTGTTGCAGAAAATTTTGTTCCTCACGTATGCATGCATGTCAATATTTCTGAATTTAGCACTTTGTCCCCCCAAGTCCCTTCTCATTTTACTAGGGCCCAAGTAATTGGAACATTTAATCAATTTGATCCTTCTAAGTTTCTTTTTGTTCCACAAGAGCCCAAGCATGTTCTAGTATCTTGTAATTAAGTCCTAAAATCATTGCAACTTCAATCATTGTTTGACTTTTCCTTTATTTTTAAGATCTTTGAAGTGCTTAAACGATTTATTTGGACTTGAATGTTTGAGTAATGCTTGTTTTGGGTCTTTAGTAGATGCTATATTTGGAAATTGAACGGGTTATTCCGTTTTCTTGGTCTTTAAGCATTTTTTGAGCTCATTCAAGTTGCAATTAGGTGGTTTTTGATGTTTTTGCTTATACTTTACTTTTAAATTGATGCCTTGACCCCTTTATTGTTTTGAAGCCATTTTCCTTCATTTGCTTACCATTAGGGGAAGGTATAACTTTCTTTTATCCTCTTTACTTCTCTCTTACGTGCTCCTACGTGTTACGTGAATATGCATGTCTACTTTGCTTTCTTAATTCCTTGCATTTATTTCATTTACTTTTACTTTTATTTAAATTATTCATTATGGGGTATGTGTACACCTCTTGGCTTGTAATAGATAGGGCATGGCAAGTAATTTGGTCCATTTTCCCTTTCCCTTTTGTTTTAATTAGCAAATGTAATGGTTGCATGCCTATGTGTTATATGTTAAACGCTTTATTAGGATTTTGCATCTAGTCAAGCATGCTAAGTGTTATGTGCTACGTGTTTATAAGTGAATCGCATGTCTACTCGCTTTTTGTAGTATAGATGAATGGAATGGATGAATGTACGTCACCACACTAGTCCAACGCTAGTTGTGGCTTTTTTTATCGTTTCCACTAGTCCAACGCTGGTCGGAATTCATAGAATGGGCTAGTCCAATGCTAGACCCAATAGGTTCTTTTTTTTCTTTCCTTTTTCATTAAGTGCATGATCACCACATATCATGCATTTCCTTAGTTTACCATTTGGCATGTTCCTCAAACCCCTTCCCCTTCACTTTAGGACTTGCATCTCATGCTAGTTAGGGTTCATTTGCTTGAAAATCCCCTTCCGATAAGGGAAACGAGCGAGTGTGGCTACTCGATAGCCTTAGCACGCTAGTTTCGCCTTCTAATCAAAGGGAAAATCGAAGTCGAAAAGTTAGAAGTCAACCCCCGTACCCGACTTGTTGCATTCCCCTAGGGTCATACTTTCATTTTTATCACTTCCATACTCTTTTAATCACATTTTTCTTACATTTCTCAATCCATATTTTTCACTACATCTTTATCATTTATTTACTTTACTTCACAAATGAAATTCAAGTTTCACTTATATATGTACTATTCTATTTTCATTCATTTGCACACACAAGCACTTTGATTTTCATACAAATTCACACATGCACTTTCTTTACACATTCGCACACAAACACTTTGTTTTTTTACATTATTTCATACATGAATCTTTTCATACACTTGCACACTTGCACTTGAGTCACCATTTGCATCAATCGACCTCTATGAGGTTTCCCTTTATTGGCCGCCACAATTCATGTGGTTTGGGACCAAAAACCTCACGAGAGACATCATAGAATTTAGGATTGCATTTCTCATTCATTAGTCTTTGTCCAAATTGCAAATACATACTTTGGGTAGGAAAAATTAGGAAAATAAGGGTTAAATCACGCAACTAGCCTTGGCTAGGTCGAAGGGGTGCCTTGGATTTTTATCCTTGCCTTCCCCTTCGTCAAATGTGACTCCCGAACCTTTTTCTTTGTTTGCGTGGACTAGGAGTCGTTCAAAAGGGTTTTTTACTTTTTTTCCTTTAAAAATTCACTTTTTGGGTGACTTGGTACACCCTAACTCTATACCAAGTGGCGACTCCATTTTTCATATAAAAAACCCTTTTTGAACTATTTTTCTTGGGTCAAATCGTCGCATTTTCAAAAGTCCCATTTAGACCCATATTTTTTCATCAAAAAATTCATTTTTTCAAAATCAATAAATTCACAAAAATCAATTATTTTATTTTTTCCAAAAAAAGTGGGGCGCGACAGATTGCATTTCAGAAACCCAGAATGTTGCATAAGATAGCTACGAAGAAGAAGAAAGCTCTTCGAACCATTCCATTTGCATGGTTTTTTCCAAAATTTGCATTTTAACCCCTAAACTTTAAAGTATTTACACTAAGGCCCAAACACATCTACAAATGAACTGTTTTGGCCCCTTGTGCGTTTTAATCATCTTTTTGCACATTTTAAACATGTTTTTGGGTAGATTAATTCCGGACTGTAGGACATAATTAGGGTTTGATAATTTTTAGTTGTTTTTTTATCTTGTTGGGTTTTAATAAAATAAGTTGAGAGTTTGTTTAGGATTATTTGGTTGGGTTTGGCAGATGGGTCTTGGTTATTTTTCTGGGTTTTTCGGATGGGCTTGAGAGGGTGAAAGCCACACTCTTTTGTTGGGCTTGATTGGTGAAAATGATGGACTGGCCCGTTCCTTTTGCGTTGGACTTTCGATTAGGTTTAGGAGGCTTCGGCCTAAAGAAGAAAGAAAAATGGCCCAATGGCCCAATTCCTTAAGTGATATGGTGGCGATAATTTCAAATCAGTCCCTAGATTTTTGAGTTGTTGTACTGTGGCCATAAAAACTTTAGTTTGTTTTCAACTAGGTCCCTAATTTAATTTCAAATAGGTCCTTAAACTTTATTTTTTTTAATTTTGGCCCCTATATTTTGTAATAATTATAATGTGACCCTCAAAATTTTCTTATTTTTTGTAATTAGGTCCTTGGCAGGTTTGATTTCTTAAATATAAGTTACTTTTCTTCTTTAATTGTTAATTGTTGTATTTCATTCAAGTGCTTTAATTGATAGATTTCATGATTATTTTCATTTATCTTATAATTAAATTGGTGCCTTGATTATTTTGTTGATTTTTGGAGCATAAAAACGGCGAATTTCACTCCATTTAGTCACCATTTCAAGGGAGGTAACCTCTTTTATTATTTTAAATCCCCTATGTGCTCCGCTGTGTTTTAATGTGTAATTGTATGCTTTGAGTTCTTTTTCTTTTAATTACTTATTTTATACATTTTAAAATTTTATTTATTTTATTTAATTTTGATAATTATTTGTGAGGCATTAAAATGCCAATTTGTAATAAATAGGTGCTCAAGACATGTATTTAGCTAGCCCATGTAATAGATAGGTTTTAATTTTTGCCAAAATGTATTTAGTTAGATAAATGTAATAGTTAGGTTATTATTTTTAAATTTCCCCTTTAGATTGTAGTTAGAGCACCAAATTGTAATAGTTAGGTCCTCATATGTGTTTATTTGCTTGTGTTCTTGCATGCTTATGTGTTTACGTGTTTTACTCATTTTTTTAGGAGATTTGCATCTAGACATTATGCTTACGTGCTATGTGCTTACGTGTTTACTTACTTTAATTATGTTTATATGATTTCTTATGTTATAATAAATGCATGACTTTACTACACTAATCCAACGCTAGATGTGGCTTATTTTCTCGATTTTTCACTAGTCCAACGCTAGTGAGAACTTATAAACATGGATTAGTCCAATGCTAGACCCTTAGAGATCGTCTATGCGCTAAATCATGTTTGTGTGACAATCACTACATTTTATGCATATTTTCTATTTTTTAGGATCTTTACCATTTTTATATGATATTCCCTCTATATGTATATCCCTTATTCCTATATGCGAAACATGACATTTAGAATTGCATTCCATTTAAGAAAAATTAGAAATATGTTAGTTTATTTGCTTGATTAAGATTAGAAGAGTCACCCTTCAAATATGGGAAATGAACGAGTATGATTTCTTAGTCTTAGCACGCTCGTATCTCCTCTATAAAAAGGAAAATTGAGTCACGAATTTAGTCCCCCGTACCCGTTATGTTGCATTCCTATCTTTTAGGTCACATATATTTATATATTATAAATTTTCTTTTCTTTGAGTCTCATTTTCGCATATTCGTGACCTCTTCTAAGAATCATTTTTGAGCATCACAATTAATGTGATTTGCACCAATTAAACTTTGAAGAGATATTTTGACCCTCCCGATATCCATTAGGTCTAGATTTGCATCCATATAGTAACATCCAAAATGTGATAAGTCTTATAGGTTAGATTAACAAAATTTTTGACTAAACCTTGTAACTAATTTTGACTAGGTTAAAAGGGTGCCTTAGATTTGATTTTATCAAATCTTTGCCTTCCCTTTCTTCAACCGTAACTCCTGAACTATTTTCTCTTATTTTCAAAGATCTAGAGTCGTCTAAGAAGGGTTTTATTTGTTTTTTTTTTATTAAAAATATATTTTTAGGTGACTTAACACACCTTAACTCAATACCAAATGGAGACTCTTATTTTTTCTTAAAAACCCTTTTTAGACTATTGTTTTGGGACCAAATCGCCGCACTTTGTAAGTCCTATTTTAGGCCATTTTCTTTTTTTTTATTCTCTAAAAATCAAAAACTCATTTTTCACTCAAAATTAATCAAAAATTCATTTTCATAACACGTAATTTTTATTTTTCAAAAAAATGGGACGCAACACTCTTACCCTCGATATGTTTGAATCATATCATTTAGAATTACATTTCATTTTAGAAAATTAGAAATAGGTTAGTCCATTTGTTTGATTAGGTTAGAAGAGTCGCCCTTCGAATATGAGAAATTGATAAGTATGACTTTTAGTCTTAACATGCTATTACCCTCTATAAAAAGGAAAATTGAGTCACGAATCTTAGTTTTCCATACCCGTTATGTTACATCCCCTCTTCTAGGTAATATATATTTATCTATATATTATATTTTTTTTGAGTCTCATCTTTTGTAAATTTGTTACCTCTTCAATAAATCTGTCGCGCCCCATTTTTTGATAAAATAAATAAATGGTTTAAAAATGTATTTTTTGATTCAATTTGTGATTTGGAAAATGAATTGTGATTTAAAAGAAAAATGGGTCTAAATGGGGGTTTGAGAATGCGACGATTTGACCCAAAATTATAGTTTAAAAAGGGTTTTTTGAAATAAAAAATCGGAGTCGCCACTTGGTAATGAGTTAAGGTGTACCAAGTCACCTAAAAATGAATTTTTAAAGAAAAATAGGAAAAAGTAGTAAGAAACCCCTTTTAAACGACTCCTAGTCCACGTAAACCAACGAAAAAGGTTCGGGAGTCACATTTGACGAAGGGGAAGGCAAGGATAAAATCCAAGGCACCCCTTCGACCTAGCCAAGGCTAGTTGCTTGATTTAATCAAAGATTTTCTTGTTTTAATCAAAGAATTTATTACATTTGGATGTACTACATGAATGCAAACCCTAGACCTAGGGGTATTGGGGGAAATTTCTCTTCAAAGGTTGAGTGGTGCCAATCACATTAATTGTGAAGCCCAATGACGATCCTTTGAAGAAGTCACGAATAATGCGAGTGGGATGCAAATGAATGGAATGCATGTATGCAATGTGAGGACATGAGTTTTGAAAAAGTAATAAAAAAACAATAAATATGTAAAGGAAAATGTGCACGTGAGTGGGCAAGGTACGGTATGTGAAATGATAATATGAAGTGCATGTGTGCAAGTGATGATAAAAGTGTTCGTGTGCAAGTGAAGAAACATAAAGGTGCACGTGTGCAAAATGGAACAAAAGTGTTCGTGTGCAAGTGAAGGGATAAAAGGTGTATGTGTGCAAATGGAATGAAAAGTGAAAGTGTAATGATAGAGTGGATTTAGAATGCATGAGCCTAGGGAACGCATGCATATTGGGTACGGGGAGACCTAAATCGTGACTCAATTTACCCTTTTATAGAGGGAATACAAGCGTGCTAAGGCTTAGAAAAAGCCACACTCGTCTATATCCCATATTTAAGGGGACTCTCAAGCAAATGAACCCTATAACTAGCATGAAATGCAAAAATCCTAAAATGGAGGGAAAAGGGGGTCGAGAGGCATGCAAAATGATAAAACTAAAAGAATGCATGACATGTAATGAACATGCAAACATGTACTAACGAGGGGAAATCCCTAAGGGTCTAGCGTTGGACTAGCCCATTCTATGAATTCCGACTAGCGTTGGACTAGTGGAAACGTACATTCGTCCATCACATTCATTCATGACCATGGAAAGCGAGTAGACATGCCAAACACTTATAAACACATAGCACATAACACTTAGCATGCTCAACTAGATGCAAGAACCTAATTAAAGCAAGTAACACATAACACATAGGCAATTAAAGCCCTAACTATTACATTTGCTAGCTAGGCACACGTCTTCGATAGGTCTTCATTGAATGCTCCTCCAAGCCCTATCTATTACAAGCCAAGAGGTGTACACATACCCCATAAAGAAGAACTTAAATAAAAGCAAAAGTAAATGAAATGAAAGAACTAAAGAAAGGCAATGAAAGCAAATAGTCATGTAATTTCCACGTAACACGTTGGATCACATAGAAGAGATACAAAAAGGGATAAAAGAAAATATACCGCCCCCTTTGAATGGTGACCAAATGAAAGAAAAATGGCTTCAAAACAATAAAAAGGTCAAGGTACCACTTTAATTGAGAAAAATTAAAAGAAAATGGAAACAACCGTCAAATTGAATCACTCGAAGCATTCCAAGGAAAGTAAACTACTCGTACTTAACCAATTAAGACAAACAAAAACCCAATTGGAAAAAAATTAAAGAGGTCTAAAGGGCCAATTTATTACTATTATAAACACTAAGGAACTAAAAAAACATAAAATAAAATTAAGAATCTAAGGTGAAACTTACCAAATCAAACTAGAAAATTCACAAAAAGGTAAACGAGGAGCAATTTACTAGTAGCTAAACAACCAAATGCCAAAGAATCCAAAAAAAATCAAATTAACTACAAGTCTAGGAAAAAGAAATTATTAGACCCTTCAAATTCATTCTACAATCCCTTAAGTATCTACCCAAAACAAATCAAGATGTATTAAAGAGGAAATGGCATGTTAGGAGGACAAAATTAATTAAGTTTCCAATTAATTGGGCCATGGAAGCATTAGATGGAAGCCAAGGGGTTGGAGTGCGATTTTTGAAAGTCATTTTCATGCAAAAGCCATGCAATCACGTAGAAGAAACTTTCTCTGCAACAAATTTCATTTCCAGCCGTGGCTTCTTTCCATTCTACCATGCAAACACAATCCAACAAACAAAAAAACTTGTAAGGAGATCAAACATTCTTCCCCCTCTTCGGAACGCAAAAATCCAGAAAACAAGAATATTCAAATGCTAAAACAAAATCCAGCAACTTTGACTTGTTCTTCCTATTTCATGCGGCAAAAACTGAAAACTAGCAAGGTAGACAACTAAACCAGTTTTGGTGAATTGCTGCATTACCGAGTTGCTCAAATGCACTCCTAGCACAATTAAAAATTCAGCCAATCGATCCAAGCTTCAACATTAAATCAAAGACAAGCGTAACTCAACAGGCCAACAACTCCAAATACAAATTCTGGCAGCCTCTCATGCGAAGAAAAATGAAAAAAAAAAAACTTTCTTATAATCTGCTGCAAATTTGTAGCTTACTCTTTGTACAGACCATCCATGAGCTCAAATCAAAACATAATGAGGCAAATATCGCATGTTACCCACTAGTATACCCCAAGACATAAACCATTTAACATGCTCAAACAAGCAAAATATAGTTCGGTGACTGCTAAAAAAAAAACAAAGTGCAGCAGCAATTTCCAGCCGCAATCTTTCGCATTTTTATCATGCAAACAAATTCATCAACCCAGAAATTATTGACCCAATTTAAAACATGAAATTTTGGGTGCAAGATTAAGATGGCAAATCTGGTTTTGATCATCAACAAAGGAAGGAAATTCATTATCCATCAATAATAAAAGAAGCAAATCTGGCTTTGTGCACCTTCAGCCGCAGCTTTTCTTGCATTTCAACATACAAATGTGTTCACCATATATCAGAGTTTTAACTACCAATCACCAACTAAACTTGTAACTTCATTGTAGCATTGAAACAAGAAAATGGAGCTAATCATCAAAGGTAGAAAGAAAACTAAACAGCACAAGAATGAAACAGAAAAAAAAACGCAGCAAGCTTTCTGCAATTCGGCACTTTACAAAATCCAGCTTTCAAACACAATCAAATCCAAACACAAGGCTTTAAACTAGGCAGCAAACCATCATCCAAACAAATAGAAAAAAAAAACTGAGCAAAATCCAGTGCAAATACAAATAAAATACGTTCAGCAAGTTGAAAAATCTGGAACATATAAAACTGATTTGGCAAGTTGAAATGCATTTTCCAGCAAGTACTTGGGCATGAATCCGAATTTACCTCGGTTAAATCATTGTGTTAAGTACCCAAAACTAACATGCAAGGCTACTTAATGAAATTACTATCATTTCTAGTTCAGATCAAGTTCGGACAGCAACTATAAACATCCACAAATCCAGAAATTCTGTTCGCCATCCTTGGATGAACTTGCATGTAGCCGTTCACTATTTCATTTTTTTTTTTTTTTTTGCTTAGCCGGACCAATAAACTTCCTGCAAAGCTTAATCATCTAATTTTAATTAGTCAAACACCTAACCAAGTGAAAATCAACCACTTTCCAGCAAATTTCATGCTAAAATACCCATGCAATTTCCAAAACAACTTCAACGGCTAAACTGGAAAAATTGTTTCAGCAATCCATCAACTTCCATTAAAATTTCCAGCCATGCAACCGAAATTCAGGCCACGTAGTTCACATGCAACATCAAATAAGAAACTATCTATCAGGTTGAGTCCAAAATTAAGCTCAGATCATCACAGCTAGCAAATTAAAAACCGAAACTTCCAGCTCAAGCTCTCGGCAGCTTCACTTCCTTCTCAAACAGATTTTTCTATGATTTAACCTATCATCTAACCACACAATCCCACATGCATGCTTATAGTCAGCTTCATCAACCCATAAACAACTCATCTAAGTTCAGAAATTACCTTAGCTTGAAGCCTAAAACACACGACTAGCAGCTGCAAATCCTCCACTCTCGGCTGTCCAGAATTGCAGTCCGCAACTCTCCCTCTCCCTGGCTCAAACTTGCGGCTGGATTGGAGGAAGTTTGACTCTCGGTTCTCTCTCTCCCTCTCTCGGTTGGTCTTGAAGTGAGGCTGGAAGATAAGCTAAGTCCTCACCTCTCTCTCTCTCGTCGTTATTTCCAAAGAAGCTGATCACTTCACAGCTCCCGGCATAGGAACAATTGAAAAAATAAAATGTTATGGTGAGTGATAATGATTGTAGTGAACTGGCAATGATATAGCGTAGTGGGATGTATATATTGAGGTATTGGGAGTGGAGTGGAGTGGAGTGGAGTCGGCAATAACAATGGAAGGTGCTAGGTTGAGAAGTGGAAAATGGAGCCGGCAGAAATAGAATTGTGATTTTTTGATTTTTTTTTTTTTTTTAAATTAATTTATTGATTTTTTTTTTGATTTATTGAATAGAAACTAAATCTAAATAAACTAGAATCCACAAAGCACAATTTTCCATTTTTCATCAATTTCCTCTTTTCTTTTCTTTTCTTTTTTCACAAATTTTACGTTAAAACTTAAAACTAAAACTAAAACTAAAACGTGAACAAAATTAATATGACAAATAATTAGCAAATAAAAGACAAATAAAAAGGTAACAACTAAAATGCAGACAATCTAAAACAAAATCATGAATTAGATGCAACATACAAATTATTTAAAAATTTGGTGTCTACAGTTTGCCCCTCTTTGTTTGAGTTTTGAAAAAACTTGAGACAAAGAAGTAGACACCAAATACTTACCTGTGTTATTCGGCTGCAGAATGATTTGAACGGACAGGACTTTTAAAAAAACGGGACTGACCCGAACAAGGAATTTAAAACGGGACTGACCCGAACAGGAATTTAAAACGGGACTGGCCCGAACAGGAATTTAAAACGGGACTGGCCCGAACATGAATTTAAAACGGGACTGGCCCGAACAGGGATTTAAAACGGGACTGGCCCGAACAGGGATTTAAAACGGGACTGGCCCGAACAGGGATTTAAAACGGGACTGGCCCGAACAGGAATTTAAAACGGGACTGACCCGAACAAGGATTTAAAAGGGGACTTCACTGGGGAAGTTTAAACAATGAATTGAGTTTTTTTTTTTTTTTTTTTTTTTTTTACCTGAGAATATTTCAACTTTTGTACCAAGAGGGAAATTTGGATTTCTGTGACTGAAACGATAGCTGATGCTGTTTCTTATGATCGAGTCTTGCAAATAACATCGATCCTTGTTTACTGGGAAGCTTTTGTCTGACATCGGTTTAGGTGCCAAAAAGAGAGTGGCTGCTTTTGTTTGTAAATGCAACATTCCTGCAAAAAAAGAAGAAATAATGGGCTTGCCACCATTATTTGATCCGGTTTGCCTTGAGAGTCGTGTAAACATGAGTCTTGTGATGCTTTTATTTCGGCTCGGCGGCGTCTGCCTTAAACCTTTCAATTTCTGAGACTGATAAAATGCAGATTTACCACGTCACCCAATCCAGGTGGTAGCTTTGTTGTATGTTACTCCCTGTAACTGATGATTGAATCCCCTATTTTTGCACAAACCTCAGGGTTTATCATTCATTTGAATTTAATGGTGAAAGAATGATGCATGAAAATTAGTATATGCAAGATGATTTCCTATGTTAGGCAAAGATGAGCATGCAAAAGAATGTAGACAATCATAAGCATTCACACACAAATAATTTGAGAATAACCAAGAGGTTTATAAAGATACATTTTGCAAAAGAATATTTGTAAAGAACAAATACAAATTTAACCAACGAATATCATATTCAAAACTTTGGATATTTTCTCTTCGGAATCCGATATTGGCAGAAGTATCACAAATATGAGGAAAACCCCAAATGAACCAGGTCACCGGCTGTTCCTTCTTGAGCTTGTCTGTTGAGAAAACCTACCTTGGCGCCCTTTCGGGTTTTCACCAAGGTTGCCCCCACCCTTTTTGTTGTTTTTTTTTTTTCTTTCTTTTTTTTTCGAGGCGCCCTTTCGGGTTTTCACCTAGAGAACCATGAAATATCTCGACCATTATCGACTCAGAAATATGAATTGAAGATTTCTGGCATCAGTAGAATGCATTTCCCTTGTGAGATTAGGCGAAAGCATTATAGACATCACCTGCCAGTTGATTAACAAATTTCCTAATAGAAATGCAGCAAGTGATGAAAACCAGGACTTTGGGCTTTTGTAATGAGGTCCGGTGGGGTGTTTTTCAAGAAAGGTTAAGGCTTGAAAGCAGATTTGATACGAGGGGTGAAATAACTTGAGATTGCACCCTTTTGAAAACAACTCCGAAACTGAGGAAAATTTGCCCCAGTTTGATCAGATTTTCTCTCTTTGCATTTTTCATTGTATTTTCCTCACTTTTTGCATTTTTCTTTGAAAACTAAATTTGCCCCAGTATAGGGTTTTCTTCTTTTTTTTTTTTTTTTTTTTTTTTCGAAACAAATTTACCCCAGTGTGGGGTTTGCAATTCTCAAGGGTTATCAAACGAAATTTGTCAATTCTGATGGCTCAAAGGGGACAAGTAGAGATAAAATGTTTTTAGTGTAAAAGAAGATGGCCTGACTTGCATTTCGCCATTTGCATGAATTTCTAAAGAAAATTTGCATGATCAAATGAAAAACTTTTTGCACATATCTGAGTTGATGGGTTGAGGGAAAACCCGTCCATCCATTTCCGCCAAAATAAGAGCTCCGCCAGGTAATACCTTTTGGATAATGAACGGCCCTTGCCAATTTGGAGCGAACTTGCCTTTAGCTTCATCTTGCATTGACAAAATTCGCTTCAGTACCTTATCACCTTCTTCAAATGCCCGCCGATGGACTTTTTTGTTGTAAGCTCGGGCCACACGTTTTTGATAGCATTGCCCATGACAGATAGCATTGAATCGCTTCTCATCTATCAAAGTCAATTGCTCATGGCGCTGCTTGATCCAATCGGCCTCCTCCAATTTAGCTTCCATAAGGATTCGTAGCGACGGAATTTCAACCTCAGCTGGTAATACAGCTTCCATCCCATACATAAGTGAATATGGCGTTGCCCCAGTCGATGTCCGAATAGAAGTCCGGTACGCCATCAATGCATAAGGCAACTTTTCATGCCAATCGCGATGCTTTTCTGTCATTTTGCGGATAATTTTCTTCAGATTCTTATTTGCGGCTTCTACAGCTCCATTCATCTGAGGCCTATAAATGGCAGAATTGCGGTGTTTGATTTTGAACTGCTCACATAGTCCATCTACCATGTCATTGTTCAGATTCTTGGCATTGTCCGTGATAAGCGTTTCGGGTACTCCAAAGCGACAGATGATGTGATCTCTCAGGAAATTGGCCACTACCTTCTTCGTGACATGTTTGAATGACTCTGCTTCAACCCATTTGGTAAAGTACTCGATCGCCACCAATATAAATCGATGTCCATTTGAAGCGGGAGGATCGATTGTACCAATCACGTCCATACCCCACATTGAACAGGGCCATGGGGCGGTCATGCTATGCAGTTCAGTGGGTGGAGCGCGTATAATGTCACCGTGCATTTGGCATTTTATACATCCCCGGACAAAATCTATACAATCATGCTCCATAGTAAGCCAGAAGTATCCGGTTCTCATGATTTTCTTCGCTAGCAAATGGCCATTCATGTGAGGTCCACAAACGCCACTATGCACTTCTTTCATCATATATTGAGCTTCATCCTCATCAATGCACCTTAAAAGGTTCAAATCTGAGGTTCTTTTGTATAACACTTCTCCATTTAAGAAAAATTTTGAAGCCATTCTACGCAGAAAATTCTTGTCCTTTGTCTTAGCATGCAGAGGGTAAGATCCTGTTTTGAGAAACTCCTTAAGATCATTATACCACGGAACATTGTCGGAGGACTTGTCTACAACCCAACAGTGGGCAGGTTTGTCTTGAAGTTGAATCGGAATTGGCTCGATCCTCAATTCATCAGGATATTGGATCATAGAAGCTAAAGTGGCCAAAGCATCGGCAAATGCGTTTCGGGCACGTGGAAGATGTCTGAACTCCAAATTTCGAAATTGCTTGGCCAGAGTAAGCAGACTGCAATGGTAGGGCAGAATTTTTGAATCTTTGGTTATCCACTGTTTCAAGGTTTGATGTACAAGCAAATCTGAATCGCTGAAAGCTATCAACTCTTTGATTTCCATTTCCAAAGCCATTTTGAGACCAAAAATGCAAGCTTCATATTCAGCCATGTTGTTTGTGCAGGCAAATTGCAATTTGGCAGCGGCAGGGTAATGTTTCCCTTCGGGTGAAACCAGAACAGCTCCAATTCCAACTCCGAGGGAATTCGAAGCTCCATCGAAGAAAAGCCTCCATTCAGGGCTTTGTTCACTCATATCATCTGTAGCGCCTACGAATAAAACTTTCTCATCAGGGAAATAAGTATGAAGTGGCTGATAATCATCATCCCTTGGATTTTTCGCCAGATGATCAGCTATAGCTTGCCCCTTGACCGCCTTTTGTGAAGTGAAAACAATGTCGAACTCTGATAGAATTATCTGCCATTTGGCCAGGCGTCCGGTTAACATCGGCTTCTCCAAAAGAAACTTCAGAGGATCAGATCGGGAAATAAGATAAGTGGTATGGCTCAACAAGTAGTGTCTCAACTTTTGAGCCGCCCAGGCCAATGCACAACAGCTTTTCTCAATGAATGAATAATTAGCTTCGTACTGTGTGAACTTCTTACTTAGATAGTAAATGGCTTGTTCTTTCCTCCCAGAGTCATCGTGCTGACCTAGAACACACCCTACTGCTCCATCGAGTACAGATAAATACATAATCAAAGGTCGGCCCAGTTTGGGTGGCACTAAAACTGGTGGATGCAACAAATAATCTTTAATCTTGTCGAAAGCCTGTTGGCACTCCTCATTCCAATACAACGGCACATTCTTTCTCAATAATTTGAACAACGGCTCGTATGTGGCAGTTAGTTGGCCGATGAACCTCCCAATGAAATTGATCTTCCCTAAGAAGCTTTTCACGTCCTTCTGAGTTTTCGGCACTGGCATGTCTCGAATTGCTTTGATTTTCGCCGGATCTATTTCTATGCCCTTCTTGCTAACAATGAATCCCAACAGCTTACCCGCAGGTGCTCCAAAGGCGCATTTCACAGGATTTAACTTCAAATTGTACTTCCGCAATCTTTCGAATAACTTCTTCAAATCAACCAAATGGTCCTCTGCCCTCTTAGACTTGATTATGATGTCATCCACGTAGACCTCCATCTCCCGGTGGATCATATCATGAAATAAGGTTGTCATGGTCCTCTGATACGTTGCTCCTGCATTCTTTAAACCGAAAGGCATGACTCGGTAGCAAAAGGTACCCCAAGGGGTAATGAAAGCAGTTTTCTCCCTATCCTCTTCTGCCATCAAAATTTGGTGGTAGCCAGCAAAACAATCGCAAAAGGATTCAATCTCATGTCCGGCAGTATTGTCTAAGAGAATGTGAATGTTTGGTAGAGGGAAATCATCTTTAGGACTGGCTTTATTAAGGTCTCTATAATCAACGCAAACTCGCACCTCTCCATTCTTTTTTGGAACAGGGACTGGATTTGAAAGCCAAATTGGGTAATGGAAAACAATGATAATGTTGGTTTTGAGTTGTTTTTCAATTTGCTCTTTTATTTTGAGGCTCATATCTGGTTTGAATTTTCTGGGTTTTTGCTTTACGGGTGGAAAAGAAGGGTCTGTGGGTAACCTATGCACTACCACGTCAGTTGAAATGCCAGTCATATCATCATAGGACCATGCAAAGACATCTTGGAACATAGTCAAAAATTCAAGCATCTCCTTTTTCTGCCTCTCATTCAAATGAATACTAATTTGCACCTCCTTAACTTCATCCTCAGTGCCAATGTTAACCTTTTCTGTTTCTTCCAGGTTCGGTTTTGGTTTTTCCTCATATTGTTCAAGGTCCTTTGCAAAAGAATCGAATACCTCCTCATTATCACTCTCGCTTTGGAGTTCGGATTCACAGACCTCCAAGTCATGAGTGATATAGAGATTGCCGTTATTGAATTCCAGAATTGTGATATGCAAATGGTCAAATAATTTTATTTTTGGCCATTTGAAAGAATTAATGAATGTGGGATAATAAGCAAATAAGCATACAACAAACAAATGGTCAAGCAATACAACGAAGATATAAACAAATGAATAAACAAAACAACATGACAAGAACAACTTGTACATTTTCATAAAACCTTTGATTGAAAGCAAATGGAAATGAAAACTTAACAATATTTACATGCGAAAATGTTAGTCAAAAAGTAAAATTGTTTTCATTGGCTATTTACAGATGCAACTTTTCATGAATTCACATGAATGATAAACCCCTTTCAGTTTACCGAAACTCCTTCCGAACGGGCAGGAACTCGGCTGTCCAATTGGGAATTGATCCTTCGGGGATGTCAGGAAATTTAGCTTCGCCTGGAACACTATTTTCAAATGTTGCCCCAACGAACAATTGGGCCAAACTAGCTTCAATTTCGTCAACTGGGTTGATTTCTGACATGATCACCTCGGCTGGTCGTGGGAAAGTATAATGCAGGGGTGGAATGTCAAGAGCCCTTTGCCTTCCTTCTTTCTCCGCTTTCTTGCGCTCCTTCATTTCTCTGATATCCTTAGCAGTCGGTCGGAAACCCAAACCAAACGAATCATTTTTCTCCATAATCTCCACTGGCTTTAAAATTCCTTGTAGATCTCGTCCCAGCCCTTTGTCAAATTCATAGCCTCCACGGATCATCTCCTTAGCCATCATGACACTGGCCCTTGATAGAACTTGCTCATCCTTTGTTATCCAACTGACGGAGACAATATCAGATGTGCTATGAGGGGTCACTGTGGAGATTCGGCTACCCTCTTCTTTGGACTCGGAATCGATGATTACAAGGCAATCCTCTTCGGCAAATATAGTTATCAGCTTGTCATTTACTACAAATTTCAACAACTGATGTAATGAAGAAGGCACCGCCCCAGACTTGTGAATCCATGGCCTGCCAAGCAAAACGTTGTAAACACTAGGAAAGTGCATGACTTGGCAGGTTATTTGAAACTGGGCGGGTCCCATTTCAACTACTAAATCCACTTCTCCTATTGGCTCTCTTTGTGCTCCATCAAAACCTCGAACTATGGTCCCTGAAAGCCTCAGCTTGATGTCTTGCAATCCCAGCTTTTCCAAGGTGCTCCAAGGACAGATATTAAGCGCGGATCCATTATCAATCAAAACCTTCGGCAGCCTTTTCCCATTGCACCTAACAACTATGTACAGGGCCTTGTTATGTCCAATGCCTTCCGCCGGCAATTCATCGTCAGAAAAAGTAATTTGCTTGGTGAATAACACACTCCCAACCACGTGCGAAAAATTATCAACAGAAATGTCCCTAGGGATTTGAGCTTTAGTCAATACCTCGATCAACGCATCCCTATGCACATCTGAAGAAAAAAGTAAATCCAACATGGATATCTGGGCAGGTGACTTGCTTAGCTTTTCAATCACATTGTATTCACTTCTCTGGAGCCTTTTAAGAAAATCCAAGGCTTCCTTCTCAGTGATTGTTGGTTTGGCGGGTGGCTCGGAATTATTTGCTTGAATCGGAATGGTAGCTTCAAATGGACTTACGATTTTCCCTGATCTGGTGACCACTGACACTTCTTCCTTCGCGATTGACTTTTCCCCAATCTGTACAGTAGGTTCATTGTAATTCCATGGCACTTGTTGCAGACTCAGAACAGGCTCCTGCTTCGGGAATTCGATGATTACTGGCTCCAAAGCCTCACTCTCCGCTGGCGTGAGATCCAAAACAAAGGGCTTTTCGTCCTCTTCAAATGGCAATTCTATGACAAAGGGTTGGTCTGTGACCCCAAACACTTCAGCTTCCCTTGTCAATTCTTTGACCGGTTCCACATACTCCGTATCATCCAGAATAACCCCAATGATACTGGCATGTTCCAGTAAAGGGTTCCTATTTACGTTCGGCCCTTGCGCCTCCCTTTTTCGGATTACAATCTCCCCGGCTTCAACCATATCTTGGATTTTATGCTTAAGCGCCTTGCAATCAAAGGTGGCATGTCCGGGGGCCCCAGAATGATAAGCACAGACAGCTTGTGGATTATATCACGCGGGCATGCCATATGGGTAGGTAGGAGGGGGTACTGTACTAATTTTCCCGGCGGCCTTCAACTGGTCATACAATTGGTCCAGAGGCCTGCCTAAATTGGTGAATGTACGGCTAGGTGGTCGGTTGTAAGGTTCAGGAGGTTGAGGATGGTTGTAAACAGGTCTATTTGGTGGAGGAAATCTTAGGTTATATGGAGGGCGAGGTCGGTTTTGAGGTGGATTTGGTTGGGAAATTTGAAAAGGGGCTGAAAGTGGGTTAGGATAACTTGGGCGAGATCGAGGGTGGTGGATGTTGGTGGTATATACAGGATGCGGGTTTGAGTAGTAAGGGTAATGTGGTTGGTAGGTTGGATTGTGTTGGTATCGGGGTCGGGGTGAAGGGTTTTGGTTCCAAATAAAGGTTGCATCCCCCTCCTTCTTTTTGAACGGTGGCTTTTTCACATTGCTTCCTTGACCTTGTAAAGCATCCAACTGGGATTTGAGAGCAGAGACGTTAACAATCTTCCCAGCTCTTACGAAGTCATCAAACTCCTCAAGTTTATTTACAATTGCAGCAAACGAACATCCGGTCATACGGAAAATCTCTTCAAAGTACGGCGGATCATGTGCTTTTATGAAAGTACGTATGATTTCGTCCTCGGTCATTGGTGGCTCGACTTTTGTAACTACTTTTCTCCACCTCTTGGCATAAGTCTTGTGATCCTCGGAGGGTTTTCTTTTCGTCCCTTCCAACGTAGTTCGTGTCGGAGCCAACTCGCAGTTATACTCGTACTGCCTGATGAAAGCATTGGATAGATCAACCCAGGTCTTCACCTCCTCCGGCTTTAAATTCGAATACCAATCAAGGGCGTCGCCTTCTAGACTTTCCGGGAATAACCTTAACGGCAAGTTCTCGTCATCCACTGGTCTACCCAACTTGTTGGCAAACAAACGCAAGTGTGTTTTCGGGTTGCCCGTACCATCATATTTGTTGAACTTCGGGGTCTTGAATCCCACTGGCAGCTGTACATTTGGAAACAGGCACAAATCATCGTAGTCTAGCACCCCTTGCTTGCTTAAACCTTGGCTTTTCCGGATGAACTCATCGAAACGGTCCAACCGCTTAAGTAACTTCAGATCAATTGGGGCAGATGACTCCCCTACTTCCGGCTTGGTTTGAACAATGTTCTCCGGCACAAAAGGCTCTGCAGTAGTCTGATAAAAAGCGTGTGGATTTGGAGGCATGCTTGGACCACCTTGACCACCCTGAGGATGAAATCCTTGCCCATAGAGAGGATAGAACGGAGGATTTTGAGTATAAGCATATTGCGGGTTGACAATTCCCTCAAACGTGGTTTGAATTGGAGGAATAACAAATGGTAACGTGGTTTGAATTGGCGGAATAACAAATGGTTCGGATTGTGGTTGTGTGGCGGGTACAGGTTCAGGTTGCACTCCGCTACTAACGAGCTCATCAATCAACTTCTTCTGAGCGGCCATTTCCGATGCCATTTCCCCAAATTTTGTGAGTAACTCTGTCAACTGAACCCCAGGACTTGCAGCTTCCGGCTGGGTAGTTGCGACGGCCTTATCAGATGATTCTGGTTGAGTACTCATGTCTACACGATTCCTTTGGGCTTTACTTCGGGATCGCGTAATAATGGGGCTTTTCCGAAAAGCTATTTTGAAATTTACCTGAGAATGCAAAAGACTTCTTTAGATAAATCAATGATTACTGAATTTCTGCAATTTATTCAAAAAAAAAGAAAAAAGAAAAAGACATGAGTTAGTAATTATTCAAACAATTCGGATGCATGTCTTATTTGGGGGGCCCTTTTTGTGCCAAGGGTAGGCCTAGCATGATGCAACACCTTCGAAATGGGACCCGTAATACAAACCTGTTTTTGACAATAATCCAAAATAAGAGCAAAAGAAAAGTCATTTTCATTGATAAACTTGCCAATATTTACATCATGTCACGAAGACGATTCCGTACAAGATTACCAAAACTTCTGAACCTATCTAATACAGAGTCCTTTGTTTCCCTAGCATATGAAATTCTAACACATTCAGTTTGGTCATATAATTCTGCACATTTCCTTTTCAGCTCTTGACGCTTTCCTTGTTCATTTTCATACAATTGCTTGTTTTGCTCGGCCATCCCTTTGTATGCTTCGGCAGACTTATTTAACTGCAGAATTTCCCTATCTTTTGCTTCGACAATGGCCTTTAACCTTTTCACCTCCTCAGCTGGCTCATCTTGAATTTCTTGCGCAGCGGATCCTCCTACCCAGTCTTCGTATTGTGAAGTCGTCAAACCCTTCTGCTTGAGCTCCGGGATGTATCTAAAACTCACGTCATCGGATAGCGTCACCCAGGCGTCAATAATCCGATCTTTCATAGGGATTTGATTTGGACACATTCCCCAGTTAAAAATAATGGTGACTTCGCTCATGTCAATTACGGGTGGTATTTCTTGGACACGCCCTAATTGTCTGAGAAACCTTTTTGGGGCGTACGCGGTAATCCCTTGAGTACCCAGTAGGAGAATGAATTCGGATGCCTGAGTGCGAAGAACGGGTTTAGTACAATCGGTCCAATCCAACACCCATCTAATATTTTGATCGGTCACGTTCTTCAAGAAATCCACAAACTCAGATGCATTACACGGCAGATTGTCTCTGTTAATTCTCTTGTGATGCGTGGTTATCCAGTTGTATGCGGACATTGGTAGACTCGATGAAATAGCCGATCGTCTCATGAAATGCTCCATTCTCCATATATGTAAGATCAAATTTGAACCACAAAAGAACTTTTTCCCTTTCTGACAGGTAGTGCAGGCTATGAAGATGTCGGCCAAAATGGTAGGAATAATGGAACACGGCCTATCATTAATTCCGAGAAACAAGTCATACAGGATTCTAGTGAGCTTGAAGGCTATCTTTTTGTCTTTCCTAGGAAAAAAGTAGGTTCCCGTCATGACTAAACCGTATACCCAAACTCTCTTTCGATCCCACGTTTCCTTGGAAGTAAACGAGAAATCCCCTTGATGCCTCTCAAAACCATCTCTTAGCGCAAATCGATCAAATAAGAACTTCGCCTCTATATTTTGGTCTGCCCCTTGTAGTACTGATTCCTTTAACCCAGTGAAACGGTAAAATTCAGCTTTGTTAGATACTAGCGGCAATACCACGGCAGTTCCTTGAATCGGCAAATTGAGAAATCCAGCGATTTCCTCAATTGTTATGGTCATCTCCCTTTTTCCAAGTCTAAAAGCAGAACAAATGGGGTCCCATAGATGCACCAAAGCTTCTACCAAATATCCATCGGACTTAATGTCCTTGAAATCCCCGATGTGTCCTAATCGATCGGCTATTTGGTTAACCTCATTGGGTGAGAGTAACGTGGGTCATCTTTGTACCTCCGGCGGCACTACTAACATCTGTTGCACTCGGCGAGGGCTCTCCATCTAGAAACCAAAACCGGAGTTAAATACCTTACCTACAGGTCCCATTTCTCTGGTTAACAGGAATTTAAACGTGCAAATCCCAAAAATTGAGTTAAATACCCATGGGATTTAGGTTGGCTTGTCCCTAATGCGAGATTCCCTAAGTGGCATTCCCTTTCTAAGGCTTATGCATGATGCCATTCTTATCAAAGCAGGGAAAAATGCGATTTGAAATGAGACGTGACCTAAGGAGCCCTTTGTTTGCCAGGGTAAGCCTAAAATGGTATGACATTAATTTATGAACAAAATATACCGAAATTTCTAAACGTGCAATAGCCTATCTATAAGGGTAGGTCCTAAAAGAGGATCATGCCAGACCTCTTATTTGCTAATGTTTGTGAATGCAATGGGGGCACAAAACCAAGAAAAGTTAGCTCAGTCCGATAAATACACATAACACATTGTAACAACGAAATCAACACAAGAGAATAAAGCAATAAAAAGAAGAAAGGGGTTGGACCCCTCCCCTCGTGAATAGTGTCCCTAATAGGGTAAGGTCGACTCTACCCTAGGCAAGCTAAAATGGATGCATGAGGTTAGGGTTCACTAATGCATCTAGACTCAATAAGTCATAGGTCCCCGAGCCTTCAGACTTGGAAACCAAGGGTCATCACTCCCAAGGTTCCTTGTCGGTGGCTCGAGCGATTCCCCAGGCGTTGTTACGCACACGTCGTGTTACGGCTACCCGTCTGGGCAAATCTAAAAAAAAACCTCAACCTTCGACTAAAAACTAATAGGTTATCAACCTAAAGTTTAAAGCGGAAGATCGAGTGACCCCTCGGATCATGCTACGCACACGTCGTGATACGATCACATGTCCAAGTGGGTCGCCTAAAATCCTAATAGGGTGGAGTGGCGTGACAAGCCACTAAAAGAAAAATAAATGAAGGGTAAAAATAATTAAAGCGTATGCGCGTATGCTAGTGCTCGTTTGGAGGGGAGGGATCAAGAACCAACGCGAGGCTCTAAGGTGACACACCCCCCCAAATGCAATGCGAGCGCGAGGTAAGCAAGTAAACATACATCCAATCAACCAATCATACATTCGTGAGTGAGGGAGTAGTTGGATACGCGTGAAATGCAAAAATCCTAATAAAAGGAAAAATGCAATCCTAAACACCCAAATGTGATATATGAAAAGATTAAAAGAAGAAAAAGATTGATTAAATCAAAATTGCTCGGACTCTCGAATGTCCCCAGTGGAGTCGCCAACTGTCGCGCCCCATTTTTTGATAAAATAAATAAATGGTTTAAAAATGTATTTTTTGATTCAATTTGTGATTTGGAAAATGAATTGTGATTTAAAAGAAAAATGGGTCTAAATGGGGGTTTGAGAATGCGACGATTTGACCCAAAATTATAGTTTAAAAAGGGTTTTTTGAAATAAAAAATCGGAGTCGCCACTTGGTAATGAGTTAAGGTGTACCAAGTCACCTAAAAATGAATTTTTAAAGAAAAATAGGAAAAAGTAGTAAGAAACCCCTTTTAAACGACTCCTAGTCCACGTAAACCAACGAAAAAGGTTCGGGAGTCACATTTGACGAAGGGGAAGGCAAGGATAAAATCCAAGGCACCCCTTCGACCTAGCCAAGGCTAGTTGCTTGATTTAATCAAAGATTTTATTGTTTTAATCAAAGAATTTATTACATTTGGATGTACTACATGAATGCAAACCCTAGACCTAGGGGTATTGGGAGAAATTCTCTTCAAAGGTTGAGTGGTGCCAATCACATTAATTGTGAAGCCCAATGACGATCCTTTGAAGAAGTCACGAATAATGCGAGTGGGATGCAAATGAATGGAATGCATGTATGCAATGTGAGGACATGAGTTTTGAAAAAGTAATAAAAAAATAATAAATATGTAAAGGAAAATGTGCACGTGAGTGGGCAAGGTACGGTATGTGAAATGATAATATGAAGTGCATGTGTGCAAGTGATGATAAAAGTGTTCGTGTGCAAGTGAAGAAACATAAAGGTGCACGTGTGCAAAATGGAACAAAAGTGTTCGTGTGCAAGTGAAGGGATAAAAGGTGTATGTGTGCAAATGGAATGAAAAGTGAAAGTGTAATGATAGAGTGGATTTAGAATGCATGAGCCTAGGGAACGCATGCATATTGGGTACGGGGAGACCTAAATCGTGACTCAATTTACCCTTTTATAGAGGGAATACAAGCGTGCTAAGGCTTAGAAAAAGCCACACTCGTCTATATCCCATAGTTAAGGGGACTCTCAAGCAAATGAACCCTATAACTAGCATGAAATGCAAAAATCCTAAAATGGAGGGAAAAGGGGGTCGAGAGGCATGCAAAATGATAAAACTAAAAGAATGCATGACATGTAATGAACATGCAAACATGTACTAACGAGGGGAAATCCCTAAGGGTCTAGCGTTGGACTAGCCCATTCTATGAATTCCGACTAGCGTTGGACTAGTGGAAACGTACATTCGTCCATCACATTCATTCATGACCATGGAAAGCGAGTAGACATGCCAAACACTTATAAACACATAGCACATAACACTTAGCATGCTCAACTAGATGCAAGAACCTAATTAAAGCAAGTAACACATAACACATAGGCAATTAAAGCCCTAACTATTACATTTGCTAGCTAGGCACACGTCTTCGATAGGTCTTCATTGAATGCTCCTCCAAGCCCTATCTATTACAAGCCAAGAGGTGTACACATACCCCATAAAGAAGAACTTAAATAAAAGCAAAAGTAAATGAAATGAAAGAACTAAAGAAAGGCAATGAAAGCAAATAGTCATGTAATTTCCACGTAACACGTTGGATCACATAGAAGAGATACAAAAAGGGATAAAAGAAAATATACCGCCCCCTTTGAATGGTGACCAAATGAAAGAAAAATGGCTTCAAAACAATAAAAAGGTCAAGGTACCACTTTAATTGAGAAAAATTAAAAGAAAATGGAAACAACCGTCAAATTGAATCACTCGAAGCATTCCAAGGAAAGTAAACTACTCGTACTTAACCAATTAAGACAAACAAAAACCCAATTGGAAAAAAATTAAAGAGGTCTAAAGGGCCAATTTATTACTATTATAAACACTAAGGAACTAAAAAAACATAAAATAAAATTAAGAATCTAAGGTGAAACTTACCAAATCAAACTAGAAAATTCACAAAAAGGTAAACGAGGAGCAATTTACTAGTAGCTAAACAACCAAATGCCAAAGAATCCAAAAAAAATCAAATTAACTACAAGTCTAGGAAAAAGAAATTATTAGACCCTTCAAATTCATTCTACAATCCCTTAAGTATCTACCCAAAACAAATCAAGATGTATTAAAGAGGAAATGGCATGTTAGGAGGACAAAATTAATTAAGTTTCCAATTAATTGGGCCATGGAAGCATTAGATGGAAGCCAAGGGGTTGGAGTGCGATTTTTGAAAGTCATTTTCATGCAAAAGCCATGCAATCACGTAGAAGAAACTTTCTCTGCAACAAATTTCATTTCCAGCCGTGGCTTCTTTCCATTCTACCATGCAAACACAATCCAACAAACAAAAAAACTTGTAAGGAGATCAAACATTCTTCCCCCTCTTCGGAACGCAAAAATCCAGAAAACAAGAATATTCAAATGCTAAAACAAAATCCAGCAACTTTGACTTGTTCTTCCTATTTCATGCGGCCAAAACTGAAAACTAGCAAGGTAGACAACTAAACCAGTTTTGGTGAATTGCTGCATTACCGAGTTGCTCAAATGCACTCCTAGCACAATTAAAAATTCAGCCAATCGATCCAAGCTTCAACATTAAATCAAAGACAAGCGTAACTCAACAGGCCAACAACTCCAAATACAAATTCTGGCAGCCTCTCATGCGAAGAAAAATGAAAAAAAAAAAACTTTCTGATAATCTGCTGCAAATTTGTAGCTTACTCTTTGTACAGACCATCCATGAGCTCAAATCAAAACATAATGAGGCAAATATCGCATGTTACCCACTAGTATACCCCAAGACATAAACCATTTAACATGCTCAAACAAGCAAAATATAGTTCGGTGACTGCTAAAAAAAAAACAAAGTGCAGCAGCAATTTCCAGCCGCAATCTTTCGCATTTTTATCATGCAAACAAATTCATCAACCCAGAAATTATTGACCCAATTTAAAACATGAAATTTTGGGTGCAAGATTAAGATAGCAAATCTGGTTTTGATCATCAACAAAGGAAAGAAATTCATTATCCATCAATAATAAAAGAAGCAAATCTGGCTTTGTGCACCTTCAGCCGCAGCTTTTCTTGCATTTCAACATACAAATGTGTTCACCATATATCAGAGTTTTAACTACCAATCACCAACTAAACTTGTAACTTCATTGTAGCATTGAAACAAGAAAATGGAGCTAATCATCAAAGGTAGAAAGAAAACTAAACAGCACAAGAATGAAACAGAAAAAAAAACGCAGCAAGCTTTCTGCAATTCGGCACTTTACAAAATCCAGCTTTCAAACACAATCAAATCCAAACACAAGGCTTTAAACTAGGCAGCAAACCATCATCCAAACAAATAGAAAAAAAAAACTGAGCAAAATCCAGTGCAAATACAAATAAAATACGTTCAGCAAGTTGAAAAATCTGGAACATATAAAACTGATTTGGCAAGTTGAAATGCATTTTCCAGCAAGTACTTGGGCATGAATCCGAATTTACCTCGGTTAAATCATTGTGTTAAGTACCCAAAACTAACATGCAAGGCTACTTAATGAAATTACTATCATTTCTAGTTCAGATCAAGTTCGGACAGCAACTATAAACATCCACAAATCCAGAAATTCTGTTCGCCATCCTTGGATGAACTTGCATGTAGCCGTTCACTATTTCATTTTTTTTTTTTTTTTTTTTAGCCGGACCAATAAACTTCCTGCAAAGCTTAATCATCTAATTTTAATTAGTCAAACACCTAACCAAGTGAAAATCAACCACTTTCCAGCAAATTTCATGCTAAAATACCCATGCAATTTCCAAAACAACTTCAACGGCTAAACTGGAAAAATTGTTTCAGCAATCCATCAACTTCCATTAAAATTTCCAGCCATGCAACCGAAATTCAGGCCACGTAGTTCACATGCAACATCAAATAAGAAACTATCTATCAGGTTGAGTCCAAAATTAAGCTCAGATCATCACAGCTAGCAAATTAAAAACCGAAACTTCCAGCTCAAGCTCTCGGCAGCTTCACTTCCTTCTCAAACAGATTTTTCTATGATTTAACCTATCATCTAACCACACAATCCCACATGCATGCTTATAGTCAGCTTCATCAACCCATAAACAACTCATCTAAGTTCAGAAATTACCTTAGCTTGAAGCCTAAAACACACGACTAGCAGCTGCAAATCCTCCACTCTCGGCTGTCCAGAATTGCAGTCCGCAACTCTCCCTCTCCCTGGCTCAAACTTGCGGCTGGATTGGAGGAAGTTTGACTCTCGGTTCTCTCTCTCCCTCTCTCGGTTGGTCTTGAAGTGAGGCTGGAAGATAAGCTAAGTCCTCACCTCTCTCTCTCTCGTCGTTATTTCCAAAGAGGCTGATCACTTCACAGCTCCCGGCATAGGAACAATTGAAAAAATAAAATGTTATGGTGAGTGATAATGATTGTAGTGAACTGGCAATGATATAGCGTAGTGGGATGTATATATTGAGGTATTGGGAGTGGAGTGGAGTGGAGTGGAGTCGGCAATAACAATGGAAGGTGCTAGGTTGAGAAGTGGAAAATGGAGCCGGCAGAAATAGAATTGTGATTTTTTGATTTTTGATTTTTGATTTTTTTAATTAATTTATTGATTTTTTTTTGATTTATTGAATAGAAACTAAATCTAAATAAACTAGAATCCACAAAGCACAATTTTCCATTTTTCATCAATTTCCTCTTTTCTTTTCTTTTCTTTTTTCACAAATTTTACGTTAAAACTTAAAACTAAAACTAAAACTAAAACGTGAACAAAATTAATATGACAAATAATTAGCAAATAAAAGACAAATAAAAAGGTAACAACTAAAATGCAGACAATCTAAAACAAAATCATGAATTAGATGCAACATACAAATTATTTAAAAATTTGGTGTCTACAGGTTGGTCAGATAGTTCAAATAACTTTTGCACACTGAAGATACAAAAGATCTAGAGTGATTTTAGTGAGAAAATACTCTTCAAGAAAGATTTGTAGTCTTAGTGGTGTGAGGTTCAATGTAAGCTTTTCATTTGTGAGTGAATACTTCATGAATGTAGCTCTGCGAGGGTTGTCCTGAGGGATAGTAAAATGTCCTAACTTGACCGAGTGGAGTTCGGGACAAGGAGGAGGTGAACCTTTCTTTGTACATAAGAGTGATTGTAATTCATCAATTTGAAGAAGCTTGTCTGAATTAATCTACAAGTTGAAGAGGAGTTGGGTAGTTAATTGGTTTGTAATTCTTTCCTTTTTATTTACTTATTGTTACGTTTGTGATCATTACATTGTTTATCTCTTCCACTTGGTTGTCTTCGATCCTTACAATTGGTATCAGAGCTTGGTCTCCTTAAGATTAAGCTCAATCGGCTTGGGAGTAATTATGACAACAAATAATGCTATATTTTTTGAAGGACATTCTGTCATTATACCACCTATGTTTAATGGGTCAAATTATATGAGTTGGAAAGAAAGAATGATTATCTTTTTGTAATCTATTGATATTGAATTGTGGTTTATTGTTAATGAAGGTCCATATGATGTCTCTCTTATAGATGAAAATACTCATAGATCTAGACCAAAAATAAGAAGTGAACTGACTGCTATGGATAGAGCTCATCTCACCTTAAATGCAAAAGTCATGAATGTGTTACATTGTGCTTTAGACTCAAATGAATCTATTAGAGTCAAAAGCCGCAAGTCAGCCAAGAAAATTTGGAATAAATTGAGAGAAATTCATGAAGGTAGTGAGAATGTTAGAGAACAAAAGAAGTCCATTCTAGTTACAAAGTATGAATATTTCAAGATGGAATCTCATGAAAACATTGATAAGATGTATTGTAGATTCAATGACCTCATTAAGGATTTGGAGGTGCTGGAAAAGGAATACTCTCTAGGTGAGAAAAAGAAAAAAATTCTGAATGCTTTATCGAAAGATTGGGAGAGTAAAGTGACTGCCATTGAGGAAGCCAAAGATCTAAATAGCTTACCTATTAAATCTCTCATTAATTCACTGATTTCTTATGAGTTAAAACTCAAGTCCAAGGTGCAGGAAGAAGAAGACACAAAAGTGAGAAAGAATATTACTCTGAAGGCTTCACAAGATGAAGATGATACAGCTTCCGTGAGTGAAGATGACATGGAAGGTGATGATAGTGATATTGCACTCATCACACGAGGCTTCAAAAGAATACTCAACAAGAGGAGATTCAGAAAATGTGGACCTAGCAACTCCTTCCCGAATCAGTCCAACAACTTGAGAAACAAAGGGAAGCTAGAGTTCAACAAAAAAAAATTGATAAGTGTTTTGAATGCGGCCAACCTGGATACTATGCAAGTGAGTGTCCAGTGATAAAGAAGAAAGAAGGAAGAAAATCAAGATTCAACAATTTTCAGTTCACATGGAATGAGTGCAACTCCGATGGTGAAATTGATGAGGAAGAAGAATCTGCTCAATTGGCTTTCATGGCCATTGGAGATGATGAGGTAACAACTTGTAACTCTCAATCTGATAGTGATGATGAAACTGATGATGATATTGAATCTTTCATTATAAAATTACATGATAGTTTAAAAGAATCTTATGCTAGAAATAAGGAATTAAAACACAAAATTAACTTTTTTCTTCAGGACAATGCACATCTTCTTCAAGAAAACAAAAAACTGAATACTGAAAGTGACTTCTTAAAAAAGATTGAGACTGTTTTATACTTTGAACTTGACAGAAAAATAAAACTTTGTGAATTGTTCAAAAAGGAACAAGATGATTTGAAAAGAAGAGTGGATAATTTAAATGAGTTGCTCCAACATAAAAAACAAGACTGTCTTCAAAGTAATAAATCAAAACCTCATTTTGGCACTTATCAGAAAAAGATAAATTCTGCTGCAAATGAATTTGCTATTTACAAAAGAAGACAAGTAAGATTTATTAAACCTGTTCATATAAATAACTCTTTGATAATGTGTAATTTTTGTTGTCAAAAAGGTCACATGAAAAGTGATTGCTATGTGAGAAAAAACATGAAAAGGGGCATGAAATGCATGTGGATAGTTAGACATGATGCTAACTCTAATAAGTATGAGATATTGATAAAATTGATGAGATTCTTGTTCATAATATTTTTTTTTAATTTTTTTTTGATGTTTCTGATATTTTTAACTGAGTTTTCCATGATATTTTTGAATATTACTGAAGTTTTATGATGACAAAAAGGGGGAGAAATGAATGCTATGAGTGAGAGGGAGTTTGCTCAATCTTTTTTTTTCTTTCATCCATTGTTTTGTCATCATCAAAAAGGGGGAGAATGTTGACCTTGGTCCCTATCTTTTGATGTTTACAAAACAAATGGATGATACTAATATCTCTTCAAGATATACTTTCATTTATGAAGCTATTTGATTCCATGAACAAGTGCAATTGAAAGAAGACAAAGGTTGCTGAAAGCTGTCGGACGCTTGTGATGACAGTACCGGACGTCCGATAATCATTACACAACTTCGGACGCATGCTTCGGACGTCCGATAGGATCTTTCAAAGTCGACGAAACTATCGGACGCTAAATATGTCTCCACCGGACGTCCGATAGAAACAAGATAATTTCTCAAATCTCTTTGTTTTCTGTCGGAAGCACAAAGAACTTGCACCGGACGTCCGATAGAATTGAAGAAAATTTCTCAAACTCACTGCCTGCTGTCGAACGCAAAAAACATGAGTACCGGACGTCCGACACTCCAACGGCTAGTTGACTCTTCAGCTACTTTCTATCAGTTGGAAGCATTAATGCGAAACTTTCTTGATCCTATATAAATAATGGTTGGTCAGATAGTTCAAATAACTTTTGCACACTGAAGATACAAAAGATCTAGAGTGATTTTAGTGAGGAAATACTCTTTAAGAAAGATTTGTAATCTTAGTGGTGTGAGGTTCATTGTAAGCTTTTCATTTGTGAGTGAATATTTCATGAGTGTAGTTCTGCGAGGGTTATCCTGAGGGATAGTAAAACGTCCTAACTTGACCGAATGGAGTTCGGGGCAAGGAGAAAGTGAACCTTCCTTTGTACACAAGAGTGATTGTAATTCATCAAGTTGAAGAAGCTTGTCTAAATTAATCTACAAGTTGAAGAGGAGTTGGGTAGTTAATTGGTTTGCTATTCTTTTCTTTTTATTTACTTATTGTTACGTTTGTGATCTTTACATTGTTTATCTCTTCCACTTGGTTGTCTTCGATCCTTACAGTTTAGTTGATCTTTTTCTTTTTCTAGCCTTTTTAACATATCACATTGGGATGTTTAGATTGCATTTTTCTTTTTCTTTTTTTTAAATTTTTTTTAGAATTTTTTGCATTTCACATGTATAATCGTCTCTCGTTCTCCATGTATGTTATGGATGATTTATTTGCTTTTTTTTATAGTATCGCGCTTTTACATTTAGGGTTGGGGAAATGTCACCTTAGAGCCTCTATGCGTATTTAATATTATTAATCTCTCCCTTCAAAGGAGAACTTCATATGTGTATACGTTATTCTTTTTATATAACCTTTCATTTTATTTTATTTTTAATGGTTGTCACACCACTCCTCCCTATTAGGATTAGGATCGATCCATTTCGACATGTGGTTGTGGCAGGACGTGCGCGTAGTAATGTCTAAAGGATTATTCAAACCACCGACAAAGGGTTTTGGGATTGATGACTCTTTGCTCTTTGGTCTAAAGGTTTGGGAGGGTGAAATCTTATCGAATCTAGATGCATTAATGAGACCAATCTCACGTATCCATGTTAGATGCATTAGTGAGTCAACATTTCCCTATTAGGGACACTAAACACGAGGGGAGGGATTCTACCCCCCTCTCTCTTTACCTTATATTTCTATATCATTTTATTGTTCCAATGTATTATGTGTTATTTATCAATTGAACCAACCTCTCTTTATTTTTTCTTCTCTTGCATTTACAAACTTTAAGAAAACAGAGAAATGGGTTGATCCACCCATGGTCATGTGAAATGTCGGAAGAAATACACTGCACTCGGCTATGTTGCATGTAGATATATAGAGCTGGTTGAAATAAAGTTTGATAGTAGATGTGGCTGTCAACATCAGGCTTGGAAAGCAAATTTCACTTTTGCAGCGTTTACATTGACAAGTCAACAATGGAAGACTCAGGAATTTGATTTCGAAAAGAATTTATTATTCGTTTTTTGCTTCATTATTGAGAAATTTTAACCTCAGAAATGATTTGAAACAATTTACGAAGAAAATTACATAAACATAAAATTAACAAGTTAAAATGAGAATTGGGATTGGGGGAGAGGAAAGTTCTTCTTTTGTCTTTTTTTCTTTTTGGATTTTTTTATAGTTTTTGTGTATATTACATTGTTCAAAGCTAGATATTGCTACGAGAGATAAATTCACTCGTTCTAAGCACATATATTAGGATTAATATTTTTGTGGTAGCAATGCACTAAAATTAGTAAAGCCAGAAAATAAGGAGAAAAAGGAAAATGAAAGTTGTTTTGATTGTCCTACTTTTGTACCTATGCTTTAATACAAATTGTAGTATCAAAATAATTTATTAGAGGCGGACATAGGGTGGACAGGCAAGGGCAGCCGCCCTCCAAAAGTTTTAAAAATTTTAAAATTCTCCCTCTAATTTTAGTTGTCAACTAAAATTTTATTATGTTATCCCCCTAAACAAAATTATTTTTTTCTTTACTTTGTTTAATTTCTTTTGATAAAGTGTCATGTATCAAACTAACAATTAGTTTCCTTATAAAAGTATGCCATTCAAACTAACAATACAGTTAGTATTATTTTTGAATAACAATTATAAAAAATATAAAATTTTCTTTTCTCCGAGTTTCTTATAACAAACCAACTCTTAGTTTCTATGATAACTATAATTTTACAATAGAAACTAAGGTGATATGTTACATAGGAAATCAAAAACAAAGAAAACAATATATATATATATATTCTAACTATCGTACAAATTAAAGAAGTTTCAACTACGATTTTGAATGCCTTACACCGACAGTAAATAGAATGGCATAGAGTCCAATTCACATTTTTCTTTATACATTGTTTTTTTTTAAAAAATTTCTTGCTTCTAATTATAATTTATTGTGCTTTCATTTTGCTTTTAATATGCTTTATTTGCTATAATATCATTGATGATTCGTTCCCACTAAACTTTTGAATTCGTTAATATGTATGTAGAAAGTGTCTTTCAAAAATCATGTCGAATGGTTGCATAAAACTTGAGTTTTAGTAAAGTTTGAAATCTGGAAATTCGCTAGCAGGGTAACCAGACAGTGGTTCTTTGTCTGAATATAACTCTTTGTACAAATGCCAAAATTGAGTGTAGTTTATGGTATTCAAAACTAGACATTCAGAACTTTCAAACGGTACAAGAATCTCCCGCTAGTTCATTTTGAGCAAACCGTGGTGAGATGGAAAAATGGACTATTCTGCTTTGTCTGTTTGTCCGAATGAAACTGGGAAGTTGCATCTTATGACTCGATTTTGTTCTACTTGTAAAAAGATTTTCAGAACGATGCCTTCTGATGAATTGTAGCATTTTGAACTTAATTTCCAACGCCATAAACCATTCTCAATTTGGATTTGTATATAATTAGATATGCTTTGATTTCGAAACTCCAACAAAGCTAAAAACTGAAAAAATTTTCCTTCCCTGCTGACTGAATAGTCAAGTCTATTTTGGGATGTTATATTTCAAAAATTTTAGTGTCATTTACCATCAATTGCTCATTAAATGTTTTTGGAATCTTGGTTTAAAAAATGGAGCGAATTGGGGCTGATTTCGTTGGACAAAATTTTTGAAAAAATAAATAGAGATAAGGTTGGCAGATTAGTTTTGAAAAATTTCACAAATTTTGGTTGTTTCGTTAACTGTCTTTCCGTGTGAGTTTTTGCCTAAATTTTGATAAAGAGGTAGTCAATATATGAAAGTTTAGGTGTACCAAATTTGACATAATTTCAATATCATTTCAATATCCAAATAATGCCCCAAAGATTACTCTTTAAAACTGAAAATTCATTGATCAGGTCGCGAAAATCAACCTACTTAAAACTATTCTATCTTGTTGCTCAAAATTTTGAATTTAGTTCCGCTTAGTGTGTTTGAAACTTTATTTGGGACCTTTATTTTGTTATAAACTTCAGAGACTGATTCACTTCCTGTGAATCTTGCCGAATTTCCAAATATCGCTGAAAATCAAGACTGGTTCTGTCTTGTCTTCATGAATCAGCAATTTTGAGCTGAAAAATGAATGCTTTCTGTTTGGAATCTTGGAAGAGTGTCTTCTGAAAACTTTTAATAATTTGGATCTAATTTCTAACGGTATAAAGTTTTTCATTTTTGGACCTATCAAACTCAAGACTTTATTTTTTCAAATTTATCACGTAAAGCTGAAAATTCTTGATTTCTTAGGAAATGAGTTTTTAAGAATTTGTCACTTTCTTTCGATATTGATAGACCATTTTAAGCTCGATTTTATGAAGGATGCCAAGTTTCTCTTATGATTTTAAATCCTCACTTTTGAATCTTGATTTTTGAAGGATTAACATTCTCTTTTAAGACATTGTTTTAAATTTTGAGCAAGTGTACATTTTCCCTTGATTAATAAGTGATCGTGAATGTATGTGAGTGATTGTTGATCGTTATTTCTTCAAGTGCTCAAGAGGATATTGAAAAGAATCTCGGAGCGGACAACTAAAGACCTTATTTGCACTTACTCATTTGTTTTGAATTGATGAGTGTCAAGTGCATGAATCGTTGCCAATTACTTGAATTGCTTCTTGTTGATTAAGTGATATAGAATTGTCGAGTCAAGTGTATACTTTATCGCGCTCGTTCTCTTTAAGTGAATTATAATTGAATTGAATGAAGTGTTAATTGAATTGAGTGAAGTGCTACAAAGTGTAATCGTACATCGGGGGACGCCCAAATCTCATTGGCTGACCTGGCGACTCGAGCTGGCATGGGCTTGTCGAGAAGCCTGGTGAACCATGAGATAATCAAAAGCTTGATCTATTGAGAGATCTCGCTTGGCATGTTCGAGTAGTATCGCCTTTTAAAGCTGAAACGCGGGCTCGGAACAGAGGGTGTAATGGTGAACGGGATTGTAAAATAAGTGGAGTTCTATGGATTTAATATCTACCCGGTTGACGGAGTGTCATCACATGGAGGTATTGGATCGAGTCTCGGCAAAACAAGTGGAATCTAGCTCCTGAGAGTTCCCGTATCCTTATTGAGTGTGTTTTATTGTTAATTATGAATTACTTGAACTTTATAGTTTTATTTCCTGTATAAGTATTATTGTTATTTGAACTATGTGTTTGCATGCTTTTCTTGGCCTCACGAGCGTCAGCTCACTCCATTAGTTTGTTTTCCTTAACAGGAGTTCAGAATGGAAAGAATTTTGAGGAAATTGACTTGATTACTTTTGATTAGAATCTTGGGATGTAATTGACTAGTCGACTTATAGTGGTTGTATTTTGAAAAAGTTGATGTACTTTTGAGAACTTGTGATGTAAGATTTGAAAGTTTATTTAAGGAAATGACCTTTCTTCACTTTGACTTTTATTATTAGTTGTTTATCCATAAGTTTGAATTTGACTTGTATCGAGTCCTGGCGAGAGTTAGGCAAGCGTTCTGCGGATACAAACACATTGTTCAATGGGGGCGTCACAAACACATTGTTCAATAATCCAGCCGACTACGCATTCAATCTGGTGTACAATCCACAATCTGACCATGGATTTATATGAAGTTTGGCCATGGATTCGAAACCAAGTTATGAAATCTGACCATGGATTCGATGTTCGTATCATTTTTATTTATTCACAGGAAAATAGTTGTTGAATTGGGCTTGCATTCCCATTGATGACTATGAATAAACCAAACAACAAAATCAATAATCATTCCCATTGCTTTTCCTAAACTAAACACCTGAAAAGGAATAAGCATAAACCTATTCCGGTTGAAGAGATTTTGATGGTGATTGTCATTGCCATTCCGAAGTGGCAACCAAATGGGCAATTAGTCTAATTAATAGTAGTTTTATACTTCTGTTTTAGGTGATCAAATTATCATTAATTTGGTTGGTTGAATCAGGTCAGTTTTGGGTGACCCGCGAACATTGTGATTCGTGTTCAGGTCAAGAGGCCTAACCTGATAAAATAAACGGATCGGGTTCAAATTGACAAGTTGTCTAGAATAGCCGTGTCTGAACCTGACCAACCAACCCGTGATCCGACCTGATTGTTGCTCCTAGTCATAGCCCCAAATTTCAAACTTAGAAAGACAGGCAACTATGGACAAAGCTATAAAAGCATGAAATGTCAAAAAGAGAGGTCAGGGTTTGGAGAGCGTCGAATTGGAAGACAGTGAATTGGTGGCATTAGGATATGAATACACTGCTAATAAAATCAATAGAGGAAGATGAAATCAATGGACACTTGACAAAATAACTAGGTTGACCTTCCATCTTTTTAAAAGGATAGTTCTCCTCCAAAAGGCACTTGATCTTCCTAAAGTCCAAAGAGCAGAATTAACAAAACCACTGTCACTCTCAAATGTAAGTAAACCAGAGCAGAGACACATGTTAAGCACAGGATACAACACTCGTGTGGAGCTCAGCCAATGTCATATGCCAATTAATGCATCCAAGCATAAAAAAATGGACTTGAAAAGTTGGAGCTAGTCAAGATTATGTGCTTACAAGGTATTAATCACCAAACTAAACGGCTGATGCAACAACATCATCGACAGAGTTTGTAGCTTAAGCTTGTGAATTCTGTGAACCAATGTGAAATATCTGCATGTAAAGAAAGGAGAAGGAAGAGAAAGAGTTGTAATGTACATTATCTGAAATTTTCAAGTTTAACCCTTAACACAAAACAAAAAAATTATTAAAGCAACTAAAGGAACCTGTGCATACCTAGAACATATAACATTCCCCAAAAACTGAGTTGTTTCTCATATATCATGTATTTGATTGTTAAAAAATCTGACCTTAAAAAATTTCCCAGTCAGAAAGACCAAAAAAATTTAAAAAAAAGCAAAAAATTGCATATTAACACAAGTGTTTTGGCAGTATGAAATGTTGGATCGTTAATCCAACATTGGACTTATATGTGAATAATTATGTGTTGCAAACTGTCAAATAAAGTTAAGTCCAATTAAAGTGATCAGATATGGTTTGAAATTAATGTGTCTAATAGGATGTGAGTCTTTAATGTATAGAAAGTTAAGGGCTCCTATTTCTATGATGGGCTGAAATAGGGCTCCAAAAGGTAACAAGAATGTTACCTATAAATAGGGTTATGGTCCCCAGGTCACATGTATCATTATTTTGTCGTATTTTCTAGTACCACAATATACAACCCTTTCCTAATATCCCATCATCAGGAAAGATACCAGAGAGATACTAAAGGGCTCTCTCAAGGATCGGCGAATACGTGTTGACCTGGAAGGCCACCCCAAATTCTCTAAGGATTCAAGTATTAAGTTTGTCAATATGGATTCAGGTACGCTTCCGCTATTTTACTGTTAATTTATTTCTTAATAATTCCCATATAGATTTTGGGTTTAATAGGTGATGGTTTTCACCAAAGGCTAAATTTAGGTAACTACCCTAACAAGTGGTATCAGAGCCCATATGGTTGATTATTAGGAAATATTTTGGATTTAATACTTTTATTTTAAGAAAGCTATGTGTAATATTTGTGAACAATCGGCTAATAAGATACAGGATACTGTAGAATTCATGATTTGTTGGCTTGTATGATTTAGTTATGTTTCAGTCTTCACGGAAATATGTGCTGCTGCAATTCATGTCTTGTTGCAATTCATGGAAAGTCAACATGCAGAAATATGAATAGAGTTTTTTTTTAGTGGAATTCATATGATTACATTGCATCCAGTGGGTTCCACGGATTATTAGACATTAACATATTGCTTTGCTATAGTTACTGTGTTGCTAACTCACGCCGTTGACCCATTAATGTATTGTTTCATGTCCTGGCCATTATTGCTAGTTTCATGTTTCGGCTTCTGTTTTGGTTTCTCACATGGCAGACATAGGGTTCTTTTAATTTCTCTATTTTTAAGGATCAAAATTGATAAAAAAAGGATGCATGAATCAATTCTGTGAAACTCTCCATTGGATAGCACAATATTCGTGGGATCCGCATGCTTTTGATTATGTAAGCTAATTTGTTTCTTGGTTTCGGGAAGTCCTTTGTCCTTTTCTCCACTTTATGGACAGAAATTGAAACTGTGAATATTTTCTTGTCAATTTGATTAATACTTGAATTATTTGACCTATTTTCTTAGGTAAAAGAGCTAATGTGCATATATTTATGTTAAGAAAATTAGGATTTCTTTAATTTGAATAAACCCTAATAAAGTTAAATAAGACATTCAAGCCTATAAAGTCCATATGTTTGACCCACTAAATATATAGTTTTATAAGACATTATGGGCATTAAGAAAATTTTGGGTTTGAATAATAACTTGAGTCAAATTATGGGTATGGACCTTTGGTCCAATAAGTCTTGATCCAATTGATCAGATTTGACCACGTTTTGATCAGAGTTAATCAAAGTTGACTTTGATCGAAATTTTTATTTAATTTGGATAATTTTAAATTTGAATATTGGAATGATTATATATATTTTAGAATAAATTAATTGAAATAATATACCACCAAAGTGACCTCTATTATGAAAATTAATTTGTTCTAAAATATAACTAGTTGGGTACTTGTAATTTTATGAATATTGATCGGCCCAAAGGAATGTCAATAGTTAATAAAATTACATGTGCACTTGTGGTAATGAATACGTAATAATTATTTGAATTTTACATGTGATTTATAAATTGGCCCAAAGGAAAATTTATTTTCGATATGTTGTTATTATTAGTATTTACTACTGCACCAAGATATCACTTAGAAGTTAATATTTTTGTCCAAAGATAAAATATTAATAAAATATCGGTATCTTGAGATGAGATTGCTTTTATTTAAATTTATTATTATTTTGATTTATGTGAGTATAGTTTTAATTATATTATGTTTTCTGTTCAGTTGCGAATGATCTTACAAATATCACTTCCAATATCAATAATATTCCTATATTGAATGGCACAAATTTCAAGTCCTGAAAAGAAAACCTCTTGATAGTACTTGAAGTAATGGATCTCGACCTTGCGTTAAGGGATGATTCTCTCTCACCTCTCACAGATCAAAGTACCTCTGATGAAAAGAGAAATAATGAGAGGTGGGAGAGTCAAATCGCTTGTATTTGATGATCATTAAAAAGGCCGTTCCAGAAGCTTTCAGGGGAACAATGTCAGAAACGACTGTAACCGCTAAAGAGTTCCTTCAGGACATTGAAAAAAGGTTTGTCAAGAACGAAAAGGCTGAAGTTAGTACGCTCTTGACACGCATAGTTTCAATGAAATATAGTGGTAAAGGCAATATCAGAGAGTACATCATGGAGATGTCTCATCTTGCTTCGAAATTAAATGCACTTAAGTTGAAACTCTTTGAAAATTTACTAGTGCATTTGATTTTAATATCTCTTTTTACACAGTTTAGCCAGTTTAAGGTGAGTTATAACTGTCAAAAGGAGACTTGGTTTCTAAATGAACTCATCTCATACTGTGTAAAGGAAGAGGAAAGGTTGAAGAAATTGCAGACAGAAAGTACCCATCTGGTGTCAACCATTAATAATAAAAGCAAGGTACTTAAGAGAAAGAAAGAAAAAGGAGCTGCAGGTACAGTGCCACAAAAGAAACAACAAAAGAAACAACAAAAGAAATCAAATGATTTGGGAAAGAATAGTTGTTTCTTCTGTGGAGTTGAAGGGCATCAAAAGAAGCATTGCACCAACTATCACGCTTGGCGCGCTAAGAAAGGTATGCTTCTTAATTTGGTTTGGTCTGAGATTAATTTAATTTCGGTACCTAAACACACATGGTGGTTGGAATCTGGTGCAACAACTCACATCACTGTGTCTATGCAGGATTGCCTGAATTGCCGAAAGCCTAATAATAATGAAAGATATATCTACGTGGGCGATGGCAAAACAGTTCAAGTTGAGGCAATTGGAGTTTTTAGATTATTGTTAAAAATCGGATTTTATTTGGATCTCTATGAGACATTTGTTGTACCGTCTTTTAGACGGAATTTAATTTCTATTTCTGCTTTGGACAAATTTGGTTATTTTTGTTCATTTGGAAATGAAAATTTTGAATTGTTTCATGATTCAAAATTGGTTGGTTCTGGTTCTTTAATGCATTACAATAATCTATATTTAATTGATACGATTGTCTCATTTAATGAATCTCTGCATTTGAGTACTAGAGGAGTAAAGAGAAAATTAACCAATGAGAATTCAGCTGCATTATGGCACAAGAGATTGGGACATATCTCCAAACGGAGAATAGAAAGACTTGTGTCAAATGAAATTCTCGACCCCTTAAATTTTACAGATTTTAATGATTGTATTAACTGTATAAAGGGAAAACAAACCAATAAAAGGAGATTTAAAGCCAATAGGTCCTTAGACGTCTTAGAACTTATACATACAGATATTTGTGGACCATTTTCTACATCTGTTTAGAATGGTCAACAATATTTTATAACGTTCATAGACGAGTTTTCACAATATGGCTACATATATCTCATTTCAGAAAAGTCACAGTCACTGGACGTGTTCAAAAATTTTAAGGCTGAAATTGAGAATCAACTCAATAAAAGAATTAAAAGCGTCAGATCTGACCGTGGTGGTGAATACTATGGTAGATATGACGGTTCAGGTGAACAACGTCCAGGACCATTTGCTAAATACCTAGAGGAATGCGGTATCGTCCCACAGTACACTATGTTGGGTTCACCCACTATGAATGGTATAGCTGAAAGACGAAATAGAATACTTAAAGACATGGTAAGGAGTATGATATGTCATTCTATTTTACCAGAGTCACTCTGAGGTGAAGCACTTAAGACTGCAGCATATATCCTTAATAGAGTTCCAACTAAAGCAACTATCAAAAAAGCCCAGTTTAAAGCATCTGCATGTTTGGGGGTGTCCAACTGAGACAAGGCCTTACAAGCCAAATGAAAAGAAACTGGATTCAAGAACGATTAGTTGTTATTTAATTGGATACTCTGAAAGATCCAGAGGTTACAAGTTTTATGATCCCACAACTAAATTAATTTTTGAGACAGGAAATACCCGATTCTTTGAGGATGTCGAGTTTGGGGGAGAAAGTATAGTAAGGGACATTGTTTTTAAAGAGGATTATATTAATATTCCCACAGGTGTCATTGCTCTTGCTCAGAACCCTATTCCTGAACTTGATCATGATATGACAAATTACGACAATGTCGAAGAGCAAACTGTTATAGAAGAACAAACTCTTTCTCTCTAAGACCTAGTGCCATTAAGAAGATCCACTAGAGAAATGAGAAGTGCAGTGCCAGATGATTACATTATTTTTCTCCAAGAACATGAGAATGACTCTGGATTGATGGAAGATGATCCAATCAACTTCCGTCAAGCTATGAAAAGTTTAAATTCTCAAAAGTGGATCGATGCCATAAATGAGGAGATTAAATCCATGAAGGACATTGATATTTAGGATCTTGTCCCATTGCCAAAAGGAGCGAAACCCATTGGTTGTAAATGGATATTTAAAATCAAGAGGGATTCGAAATGCAATGTGGAAAGATACAAATCTCGTCTTGTCGCTAAGAGATTTACACAAAAGGAAGGTATCGACTATAAAGAAACTTTCTTTCCGATCTCTTCAAAGGATTCTTTTAAAATTATCATGGCATTAGTGGTGCATTTCGATCTTGAGTTACATCAGATGAATGTAAAGACAGCGTTTCTCAATGGTAACATTGATGAGACGATTTATATGGTGCAACTAGAAAACTTTGTATCAGGAGATCCAAAGAATATGGTTTGCAAACTTAAAAAATCCATCTATGGGCTCAAACAAGCGTCTCGACAATGGTATTTCAAATTTCATCAAGTGATTATCTCATTTGATTTTGAAATGAATTTAGTAGATGATTGCATATACCATAAGTTCTGTGGGAGCAAGTATATTTTTCTGGTATTGTATGTTGATGACATTTTGCTTGCCAGCAACGATATGGGTCTATTGCATGAAACCAAGAAATTTCTAACTAAAAATTTTGAGATGAAAGATCTTGATGATGCATCTTTTGTGTTAGGCGTACAGATACACCGTGATCGCTCTCGGAGTATTTTAGGACTATCACAAAAGGGTTATATCGAAAAGGTCCTTAAAAGATATGGCATGCAAAATTGTAAATCAGGTGACACCCCTATGGTTAAAGGAGACAAATTTTGTCTTGAGCAGTGTCCCAAAAATGCTTTTGAGGAAAAAGAGATGCAAAAGATTTATTATGCATCAGCAGTAGGGAGTCTAATGTATGCTCAAGTATGAACGTGTTCGGATATTGCGTACATTATTGGGATGTTGAGTAGATATTTGAGTAATCCTAGATTAGATCATTGGAAAGCAACCAAACGGGTCTTACGGTATCTATAGAAAACAAAAGACTACATGCTCACGTATCGGAAGTCAGATAAGTTAGAGATCATTGGGTATACTAATTCCGATTATGCTGGATGCCAAGATATTATGAAATCAACGTCAGGCTATATCTACTTGTTGACTGGAGGTGCCATATCCTGGAAGAGTGCTAAACAGTCCCTCATAGCATCTTCTACTATGGCTGCAGAGTTTATAACTTGTTATGAGGCATCCAACCAAGGAATCTGGCTACGAAATTTTATCATAAGATTACGTGTAGTGGATAGTATTGAAAGACCACTCAAATTATTTTGTGACAATAAGTCAGTAGCCCTGTATTCCAATAATAACAGGAGTTCGACGAAATCTAAACATATAGATATTAAATTTCTGACTGTTAAAAAAAGAGTGTAGAATGGACAGTTATCGATAGAGCATACGGGACAAACTCCATGGTTGCGGATCCGCTTACTAAGGGATTGTCACCCAAAATGTTTTATGAGCACACTGCTCGTATGGGTGTTGTGTTATTAAATGATATACAATTTTAGTGGGAGTTTGTTATTTTAAATACTCTTATGATATTTTTCAGTTATTAAGGATTTAAGGATATTTTATGTATAAATAAAGTTTGGATTTATTTACACTTTGACTTTGGTATGGTTTGATCTCATGAAAATTTAAGGTGGACCAGTTGGAAATAGGCATGTTTTGATCACATTACATGAAATTTTCATGCTACACATCCACATCATAATTCATGTCATTCAATTGCATCGATATATGTGACCATTGATGGGTCGAGTTACGAAATTATGACAAAGGCCGCTTTGATCCTATATTGGTATGATTGATGGACCGAATTGGTTACAGATATATTTTAGTAATGACAGTAAAGTTGAGCTCATACGGTTAATTGCGAAACATAATTATAAGGTTACACGTATAGTCCAAGTGGGAGATTGTTGGATCCTTAATCCAACATTGGACTTATATGTGAATAATTATGGGTTGCAAACTGTCAAATAAAGTTAAGTCCAATTAAAGTGATCAGATATGGTTTGAAATTAATGTATCTAATAGGATGTGGGCCTTTAATGTGTAGAAACTTAAGGGCTCCTATTTCTATGATGGGCTGAAATAGGGCTCCAAAAGGTAACAGGAATGTTACCTATAAATAGGGTTATGATCTCCAGGTCACATGTATCATTATTTTGTCGTATTTTCTAGTACCACAATATACAGCCCTTTCCTGATATCCCATCGTCAGGAAAGATACCAGAGAGATACTAAAGGGCTCTCTCAAGGATCGGCGAATACGTGTTGACTTGAAAGATCACCCCAAATTCTCTAAGGATTCAAGTATCAAGTTTGTTAATATGGATTCAGGTACGCTTTCGCTATTTTACTGTTAATTTATTTCTTAATAATCGCCATATAGATTTTGAGTTTAATAGGTAATAGTTTTCATCAAAGGCTAAATTTAGATAACCACTTTAATATGAAATTCTAAACTCGATTAAATGGAAATTTGGTAATCTGAAAGCAATGAGAAACAAAGAGAAATCTCCCTCCACAAACCCTTGCTGGACAAGCCTCTTAACCCTCAAAGCAAGATATCGAGAGCACATTAAATGTATTCCTCATTACATAGACATCTTAGTAGTGGATTTAGCTAAAAACTAAATAGAACAACAACATGAAATCAGAAATACATACCTATACAAATAGGAAGAAACTAATTTGATAGAAAGACCTTGAGTTGTAGCTGATTGGGCAGTTTGAGCGGCAGCCTTGAGGTGGTAACCAACTTGGGAACTAAATAGCTAATGTCATGGGAAAAAATGAACATTTTAGTTTTGCATGATCTCACCTAACCAGTACTAGATAACAGAGCTACAAAACTTGCCGGATAAAGCCTTGTTTGGATTGAAGTTCCCCAAATGAAAAATTTTACGTTTTACATGACCATATTTTCTAATCATCTTTTTACCTCATGTATATCAAATAATTACAATATATTTTTTTAACAAAAAATTTTAAAAATAACAGTCTAAATGGAACTGCGAAAATGAGTAAACTAAATCCCCGCCACCCTACCTCAACTCAACTCCATAACAGTACTGTACTATCGCATCCAGAAAAAATACCATTGAAATAATGAGAGAAAAGGTCTTATTCCAACTTAAACTTTTACTTTTTTAAAAAAAATTGGTATTCAAAATGACTTCAGAATCAATCTCCACATTAAACAGATGTATTTACGATATTCTTTTCATACTTTCCTCTGAGAATAAATAATAAAAAAAAGCTCAATTGAGCTATTAAAATGGAAATCCAAATGTTCTAGCCTTAGAAATAACGGCAATAAATTTAGCAACAATGCACATTTTTCATCATAGTGCATAGATCTCTATCCTTTTCTAACTAATGAAAATTGCAAAACTAAGAAGAACCACCGTTACTGTCAATCGTTAAACGGTAACTCACAGCGAGCATTTACACATTAACGCATACTCGATTGATTTTTTTCTTCAGTACTTTTGAATTAGCAGTAAACAAGAACTCAATCGAACCCAGCGAATGTATGTGGATGAAGGTACAATCAAAGTGCATTTCACAGCCGGTGCACAGAGACGAAGCCAAAAGTTAATTTATTCATGTGTCCCTGGCTTTCAAGTTGCAGCTAAAAGTAAACAAATATTTTTCTAAAACTTTTAATTTTTTCTTGCTGATTATTTTTTTCATTGCAACAAATTGAATTGATTGAAGATAACTCCTTTTCTATTACCCACCAAATTCAATTGTCTCTTTATACTTAATTGAGTATTGATATTACTATATCTGTTTTCTAAATGTAAAACTCTCACTAATAAGAAATTCTACTGGTTTTGCTTTTAATTTTTATCTTCTTGGCTTTGTGTTTGTACTTTGTGCATGATGCAAAGCTTCGATAAATCCAAAATTGCAATCAATATATATAAGCATGGCACTTTTTTTTTTTTTTTTTGCCTAATTACAATGCGACAAAGTCGGATGGTTAACGCTAGGCCAAGGGCATTATGGTATCATTGAAAATGAAAAGCATGAATTTTTTATTAAGAGGTGTTGATTTAGTCCCTTTCAATAAAAAATTAATTAATATAGATGTCTGTGTCTCTAGGTTGGCTAGATTCTCCATTAAATCATGCATGGTTATGAAGTCAATTATTTCTGTAATGGGTTTCTTTCTATACTCTAATATCCCTTGTTAAATGATAGGCACATGAAAGTAACAAGTTTACCATATACTAATGTGCCACTGCCAACTTTTAACTAGTGAAACACAGTGTTGCCACCATAAAGATTAAAGAAAATTGCATTGTTATATTGATGATATTAAAACAAATTGAACCACATTGCCACAACAAAACCATGTTTCAAATCCCAAAAGCTTAACTTATATATATATATATATATATATTTATAGTCTCTATTTTTCTATGATGATCTTTTCATAGATATTAAAAAAGTTGTCTTTCTAATAATAGATAGCACTTGATTCAACATTAAAACACATCCCTCCAAACTACAACTACAGGTGATCCTACTTGGTGCTTACCGTCGGACCATGTCACCATACCCCACTCAGTCACCGCATTCCCTGGTGCCACCTCCAACTTGTCACCTTTAATTTGAACCACAAAACTCTGTTTTTGCCCTATTGTGCTAAAATCCATCTTTGGTGGATTGACACTGACTCTCGAACCTTTGGGATTTGTTACCACCACGCTGTAGCTAGATGCCCCTTCCCCGACATTCGTCACAGTTCTTGTGACATTAAGATTAAAATCAGACATCTCTGTTTTGTCAAATACTACCACAATCGCAGGATAATTTATCTCCCAAGGCATGTTATGCTTCCGTGGGCACTTTGCACCATGTCGAGTAATTTCTTTAATTGCCTCACGGCTGTAGTTAGAGGCACAGAGAAAATTCACGAAATCAATGGATGACAAATCATATACCAGGCCTGGATCAAGTGCTTTCTCAGGGTTTACATGGCCTGCACCCGTATCCCAGACTGTGGATTCCTGGTACGATGTTTCGTCTAGTAGAGGCCTGCCATCGCGATCATGCATGTATGCCGTTGTCATAAGAGCTGATCGGGTCATCGCCGGTGACCAGTCGGGATGTGCTCCTTTGAGCAACGCTGCTATGCCAGACACGTGAGGACAAGACATGGAAGTTCCTGAAACTATGTTAAAATTTGTACGACGCGTGTCCGTGGGTAGCTCAGTAGGTGACACGCCATCCGGCCATGCTGCTAAGATGTTGACACCTGGCGCAATGATATCTGGCTTGAGAACATAGATTGATTCACCATTGGGACCCCTAGACGAGAATGATGCGACCACCGGCGCCGGTTTTACTCCGACCTGTGTCCCTCGGAAAACCATCGTTGCTCGAGGATCAGGGGTTGAGTTTATATATGCCCGAACATTATTACCATCTGATTCACCCAGAGCTAGTCCTGGGATTAAGTGGGCATCTGCGATGAGACCTTCGCCTAGTGGTGCAACATTGGCGACAATTACACCTAATCCACCAGCCATCCTCACAACTTCTCCTTTTGCAACGCGTGGAGAGCCACCTCGATCACACACCACTATCTTTCCCTTTACTTTCTTTGTGTCAAGAGAGCCAGGCATGCAAATACCGGCAGAGAAGCTACTAAAATGACCAGGAGTACCATGGCTTAAATCTATGGAGGCATTTCCCCCATATATCAATGGTAAAGGTGTTCTTTGGAAAGAGCGGTGGCCATGATATATGGCTGATCCTCTTAGTACTTGCCCATCTTTAAGCACAAGATTGGCTGGGAATTTTCGGTCAATTGTGCTAGCACCAACACTAGTGATCCAGGGAGCCACGTTTGTGACTGTAAACTTGTTTGGACCTTCATTTCCTGCAGAAGCAGAAACAAAAACACCTTTCTCCATAGCGCCAAAGGCCCCAATTGCAATTGGATCGAGATTGTAGGTTGCAGCTCCGCCGCCAACGGAGATGGAAATGACGTCGACACCATCCTCAACAGCCTTATCAAAAGCTGCAAGGATATCAGATTCCATACAACCTCTTTTCCAGCATATTTTGTACACTGCAATACGTGCTTTGGGAGCCATCCCTGCGGCGACGCCTGTGGCGAAACCAAGTAAGGTGGCATTGCTAACTGCTCTTCCTGCAGCTGTGGCAGCTGTGTGAGTGCCATGGCCGTCAGTGTCCCGTGGAGACATTACCTCAATGCTCTGGTCCATTCTGCCATTTCTAGCTTCATAACCAGAGGCAAAGTACCGAGCACCGATGATCTTCTTGTTGCAATGGTTTTTCGTGAACTTTTCACCTTCAGTGCACTCGCCTTTCCAGTGACTCGGGATAGGACCGAGGCCTTCATCATGAAAACTCCGATGTTCAGGCCAAATACCGGTGTCTAAAAGTCCTATCACAATATTAGATCCTGAATCAGAATCTTTCAAGAGCCCAGCTGGGTTGTCAGAAGATGAAATTCCTAGAAATTGAGGTGACCGGGTGGTTTGGAGTTGGCGAAGTTTGTCAGGTAATACAGCAAGAACACCAGGGCGGTTTTTGAGCTCTTGCACCTGTTTTGGCGTGAGTCTAGCAGAGAAGCCATGAAAAACAGTTTTGTAGGCATGGAGGAAATCTTGGGATTTTTTTCTTGTATGGGAAATTTTAGGCACTTGATCAAATGCCTGTGAAGTTGAATCCAGGCTTTGAAGAGTAGCACTGTACCATTCTTCAGCATCAGAAAACGCAGATGGTTTTAAGTCATTTTGGATTCTGATGATGTAGGTTTGAGCATCTGTTTCACCACTGCTACTTTCAACAGAAGCAAGGATGAACACGAGGAAAGTGACAGGAAAAAGTGCCCAAAACTGACTCATTCGGATCTAGTAGGATTAAGACTGGGAGATGGAGCAAGAAAAGAAGACAATGATAGTTCATGATTATGGAAGAATTGACAATTTATAGGCTATAAGAGTATCGAAAAAGTGCAGAAAAATGAGGAAAGAATCAAAGTAGTGTTCAACATTGGAGCGTTAATTCGAGGAAGGGTCTAAAGAATGCCTGGACAAATTGCATGGTGATTCCCAGTTGGAAAATGGGATGTTACAGCGAGAAAAGTGAGACTATTCACGTCACTCATAGCTAAGGCTTTATCAAAATGGCAAAATTTTTTGGCATTGCACAAATTGCTGATGTAACAAAGCTTGGGAAATCCACTGGCCACCTCGAAGGGAGTATGGATGATTTGTCGTCACTCGTCAGTTTCCTGAGTCATATTCATGTTTGTCAACAAAAGGAAGAAGATGGGGCAGTAACAGTTTTTTTTTCTCTAGGTAAGCGTGACAAATCAAGGTTGGTTTCAAATGTGAATATACGACTTCTTCATCTTCAACAAAGGTCGTGTATTCGATAAGCAACTTATGATTATAGAACATGCCCTTTCCGGCTCGTGACGGTAATCGACGTCGAATTTATCTAAATTTTTTTCTTAAAAAAATAAAAAAAGAAAAGAAGATGATTTCAAGCATTGGCATGTTTTTAAGTGTGAAAAGTTTAAATCCGTTGTACAAAAGCTAATGAGAATTGACAAGTAACTATTCTGCAAGGCAAAATTAATACTCTCTAGTCTCTAATCATGAGTTGCTTACTGTAGATATAGGTTGATGATTATAATGTGCAGTGTGGCACCATATTTTACTTTATTTTATGAATTTGGAGGAAATATTCCAATATCATTAGGCTCGAAAACTATAGGATGAGGTAATGCACAGTTGATTAGAGGACATATAGATCGGCCATTAGGCCTGTGGTGATCAAACTAAGGATGTGCTGCTTCAAAAAATAGCTGTTCAAATAGGGTGTGATGGCTTTTTTTTTTTTTTTTTTTTTTTTTGGTTTATTAACCTTCAGGTTTTACAAGTGAATATTGACCAAATGAAAATCGGTATTGTCTGCATTATCGATTAAATCAAATTTGAATTGCTGTTGGTGGAGGATCAAGTTTCCAAGTCTGATTTCATTGCTGTTTTAATAGATGAACTATACCAGATATATACTGTTCCATATACAACAGTTAACCTATTTTGTGAGATATTGTAGTGTCATAAAAGATAACCATATAGGCACTTGTGACACCAATTAAATGTATACTTTTTTCACGTTCTTAACTATAAATATACACATATAGAGGCACATTGATTTGCAAATCATATATATTGATTTGAAAGCAATTAATGAATTCTTGAATCATATATAAATAAAATATCTTGTTGCTTCTTATTTAATCACACACAAACATAAGCAGAGATGCATGTATCATCTCCCTGCTTAATTAAAGAGTAGTGTATACATACTCTCATATGTCTACAAATGAATATGTATGTGACAGCTACATATCGTGTTGTATTATACACATATAAGATATTACACGTGCATACACAAATCAAGGCAATTAATAGAAGGAGATCGATTTATTAAATATCCATGCTAATTACCCCTTTAATCAATAAAATGTGAAAAACATGTGATTGTTACTCCTTCCGTCCCACTTTGATAGTTCTGTTTTCCTTTTTCGTCTGTTCCAAATTGTAGTCCACTTTCCAATTGAAGAATGTAGTTGTATTTTAATTTTCCTAAAATACCCTTATTCAATGTAAGTTATTGTTACTATAAGCCTACCCCATTTCATGAGAGTTTATTCTTTTTTTACCATCAATTCAAGTTTCCATAAGATGTACTCTAATTAATGTGAGGGTATTTTAGGAAAATAGCTACCTAAATTGATTGTTCCAACAAAGTTAACTACTTTTTCTTAAACTGTGTGAAAAAACAACTAGGACTATCAAAGTAGGACCGATGGAGTATTACTTAGACAAGGTATGTAAGTCCCATTAGAAAATTAATGAACTCTACTTTAGGACAAACCAAAAGTTGAGAGGCTGAAGAATCAGAAAATAGTGAGGACTAAATCAGGACTAGAAAAATAGTCTAAGGATTGTTTTTGCAATTTTTCCTTTTTTTTTCCCGAAAGGTAAAAACATTATGAAATATGCAGCATACTTTGTCAAATATGGATGTTCTCCGAATAAAAGCAATATGTATGGTTGCTTGATTGTTTTGTGGAGGAATCACATTCCACATTTGCCCACAAACGCAACACTTTTGGTGAATTGATGCTTGGGACAAATTCAATTAAAATGAAAAATACCCACATAGTTCACGTGTTTCATGTGCACTGTCCAAATTTTAACCATCTTAGTAACGTTAGGTTGGAAAATAGCAATATTAATGTGACAAATTTTGAGAGTTAAAGGTAATTCGGAAACTTGCACTTTTAATGTGATAGATTTTGAGAATTGGGACAACTAAAAAAGAAACGTACGGCATGATCAACTGGACAAGAGAGTACTTTGCTTTTTCGTTTTCTTTTTCTTTTTTTTGAGTTAATAACACTTTGCCCCCTAAACTTAGGGGATAGTCAAACTTTACCTCCCAAGTCTTAAATATATGCATTTCACTTCCCACAAAAACTAATCAAAGTCAGAAATACGAAAAAAGCGAGTGCAATGATATTTTTGCACTTTTGTTAATGAAATTATTTATAACTCAATACCATTTCCTTTCATTGCGAAAAGATTTATATCTTCTCTATTGTATCAACTATACCGAAATATCAAACAATAAAAAGTTAAAGAAAGTTAATGTTTAGTTTATATCCTTGAGATTTTTCCTGTTGGATTAATTTTTACTTCTATATTTGTTTTGTTCGATATATTAGACTTTAAGCCAAACAAAATAAATATAATCGCTAAAATTTATATAAAAAAGGTAATATCAAACTCATTTTTAAAGTAATTTTTTATCATTTTAATTTATTTAAACTTTTAGACTAATATCATTGTCATTTTTTTTATCAAATTACTCGAATATGAAATTATTAATCAAATTTGCTAAAAAATGGTTGATATACCTCATTTTTAAACTTAGAGAAGAAAAATCAAGATTAAATCAAATTTTATTTTTTTGAGAAGAAAAGGTAATAATAGTAAACTATAAATACTACAACAAAAATGACAATAGTATTTACCCAAAAGTTCACATAAACTAAATAATAAAAAAACTACTTTTTTAAACAAAAAACAAGTTTAGTATTACCTCTTTCCTGAAAAGAAATTTGGTATCTATGTTTACTTTACTGTATTTTGTGTTATTTATTTTATTTGAAGGACTTAAATTATAATAAATTGAACAAAGCTTATATAAAAATGAATACTAACTGATAGAAAATTTTTAAGAATATAAGCTAAATATAAACTTTATTCAGCTTTTTTTTAGTTTGATATTATTGTATAGTTGATATGATAAAGAAGATGTATATTTTTTAGCAATGAAAGGAAATACTACTAAGTTATAGATAAGGGATAATTTCAAAAACCTTCCCTGAGTTTTCTGGCAATTTCATTGCTTTCCCTTGAGGTTTTAGAAATTTTACTTACCTCTCCTGACAATTATTTGGGACACAACGCTTACATCACTAATGGCCAAATGGCTTTAATTCTCTTATAATTTAGGATATTTTACACATACATGTAAATGAAAAGAGTTAAACATTTTCTAACTACATTAACCATAATTTGGATTGTAAAAATTTAATTAATTTGTCATCTAAAAATAAAGCCAATTCTAGGTGTATATTTTTAAATTTTTATATACTTCACAAATAAAAGAAATTAGGCATAATGCACTTGATAAATTAAATTAAAGACATGAGAAACAATTAAGCCATTTACAAACTAAATTAATCATAATTTGAAATACAAAAAAAAAAGAAAATCTAATTTGACATCTAAAAAGGGATCGAATACTAGACATCCTTTTTCAATTTATGTACTTGATAAATAAAAGGAATAAAATATAAAGAGATTTTAGTTAGGCTAAATTTTCATATAATTGTGGTAATAACAAGAATATTAAGGTATGGCAAAAACTTTTTCTTTTGTTAAATTTTGAAAGTTGTTATTTTTTGTTATGGATAATGGAAATTTTTTGTTTACCATGTGTAGTAATGACCCTATAAGTTGAATTAACAAGTTAGATCAAATATTTAATTTAACTAGTATAATAGTTGAGGGGCACTTTTGACATAAATAATTTCCACACCTAAAATTATTCCTTATTATTGCTTTTTTAAGATTGGGCAGAATTGTTACCAGAAAATTGGTTCTAAGGGAGGTCGATGATAGTTTTAGAACCTTAAGAGAGGGCAATGAACTATTAGGAACCTAATGAGAGGGTTCTGAAATTATCTCCATGGATAATTTCATGAATAAATGGGCAATAATTTCATTACACTTTTTTGTTGTATTTTTAACTTTGACTAGTATTCATGGTGGGTAAAGTGTATATATTTGAGATTGAGGAGGATAAAGTGTAAATACCCCGTAAGTTTAGGAAGGCAAAGTGTTATTAACCTTTTTTCCTTTTGGATTCCATGGAAAACTCCAAGACTTATAACAAAGAATAAGAAATATTGAGGAATTCAAAATCAAAACTAGGGATCTTATGTTCGCGTGGCTAATGTCCCTTGTTACCATGTAAAAAAGCAATGTACGATATTATCAACGGGACAAGAGAGTACTTTGCACTTCTTCTTTTTTTTTTTTTTCATGGAAAACTCCAGGCCTTATCAGAAAGAATAAGAAATAATGAGGAATTCAAATTGGACTCGAGATCTTATGTTCCTATGGCTGAAAAAGAAGGGAAGATATTTGACACATATGAAAATCAGCGTTAAAGAAAAGTTATATTAGGTTCACAAAAATGAAGCACACCCAACTCTCATATTAAAAGCGACGCAAATTTTTGGTAGAATTGCTTTTACGTACAATAACCAAAATTCTTGATAATCTTTTCTTCTCACACTTCTCAACAGAACAAAATTACAAGCCACCATATGTATATGTAGTTAACAAGAAATACTTGCCACAAAAAATTACCTAATACAATAATTAATCTACCAAATTAATAAATTACCCAAAACTAAACTTGAACAGAAAAGTGCTAAACAATAACGTAGAAACTTTTAAGATTATTAAGCTTGATTAAATATGCTTAATATCAATGTCAACTAAGTTGCGTCTAGGGATACAGATTACTTTCCAATTTGTATAATTGTATTGATTCATAGCATCGTTGCCAAAATCAAATTCTATTGCTTCTGCCTTCTTTCCTTTCAAACAAGGTTCTTGTTTGGAAACTAGTACTGCAGTAACACGAAAATAACTTTAAAAAGTTTGTTCTTTCTTTCTGCTATGTTAAATAACTTCTCGATCCTTAAAATTGTAGAAAACCTCAATTTACCTTTTGAAAATGGGTTTTACAAAGACCAAATCTGCATTCCAGATTTTTATTTAATTGCAATTTAAAGTGGTATAGTTCCTATTACATGGTCTTAACATTCTGCTCAACGAAGAAAGTATTCAGCATATGAAACCTTAGCAGTTCAAAACGTTTAGGGGGTATAAGATTAGTTTATTTGAAGCCTTATTTGGCATGAATTGGACTAGACGAAGTTATATGTCTGACTTTTAACCCATGCTATTCTATACAATGCGTGCAATCACAAAGTAAGTAAAGTTTCAATTATTCTCTTGGAAGTTTGCTAATGCCATGCCATGCATCCAGGAACACAAAATCACCCATAGCAGACCACAAGTTGACTTTCCTTAACCAAATGAACGTTGAAGCTATGAATTTCTACAGTTTCAGTAATCCAAAGGAAGGATAGAAACCCACTAAGAGTAGTCACAGGCAGTAAGAACTTACAAACCCATTTTTCAGCATCGATTCTGTTAGTCGCAAGTATTCCTCACATATGCAAAGCATTCGCAACAATTACCTGTCAACTAAATTAAGAGACCAAAAAAGAAAGAGTTAGATTCAGATTTTCTATATGGGCATATAAGAATATTTGTCTTACAATTCTACATTTGAAATCTCCTGCAATATGTTAGTATGTATAGAACTCAAGATTCTCTATTTTGACGGTCTCTATTCATTTTAAATTTGTCACAGGAAGCTCTGTGATGTTCGATTAACCCTTGAATTTTATTCCTCATAATACATTATCAAGAGAATATTGAGCTCTCAAAAAAAAAAGGCTCAACGTTTCATGAAAGATCTTTTTTCCAATATCAATCATATTTCAAACTGGAAGGGTATTTATATATAGAAGCAAGGAGAACTGGAGCCAGTGTAACATGGAAGTTTGATGAGAAGATCTTTGCAAAACAGTAGTTAGTATGTACTTGTGCACATATCGTACAGTTTGCAATACTTAATAGAAGTTCTACTATTTTACCTAAATTTTTTTAAAGTTTTTTTTTTTTTGTCAACAGAAAATGTTATAAAGGAGAAAAATATATTGCATAAGTGTGAATCCACAAGGTTAATGGTGGATAGTTCATAGTACTAGATATATGTTTCTCAGGTGAAAAACAAAAGAACAAAAGAGAAAAAAGGTATATGTTCCTCTTATATCAGCGCAAGGCAAATATTGATACTTCCTAAAATTGTTCATTGGCTCTACTTGGAACTTTGCCAACCATTTACCTGCCACAGCTCCAAATATCTCCAACACATTCATGCACATGTAGAGAAATTTAAGATAATCTTACAAATTTGCATTTCCCACTCAATATTGCCATAATCAAGCATTCAATCTTAACTACTATCAAATTTAGATGTACTGCTTATTCCCCCACATATGTATAAGCCTATTCTACCAGGTATGCTAATCTTACACTAAACATGAACTCCACTTTAAATGTAGTTTGTAAGACACCTGAAAGGTGCATATTCTTGATCAATACACCATCTACCTCTTTACAAATTCGCTTGTGTATTCCTCATGAAAGAGATGTTCTAGTGTTGATGATTCTGCTTTGAATTTTTCATGTGACAAAGTCCGGTAACAGTTGAGCAGCAAATCGCTTCCTGTTATCGAAGTTGATCGTCTCATAACCCAAGCTTGAGTGGGATGTCTGAGTTTTGTTAACCCTATCATAATGCCCATCCATTGTTCCCATTTCAAGCCTGTCTTCCAGCCCCATATTTTGGTCTGAAAGGTAGTTCTGCTGGGTCCCTGCTGATAAAGCTAAGTTCTCAGAAGGAGGAAGTCCAAGTGTAAGAGAGACACTGTTTCCATGAAACCCTGTTGTCAATTGCTCTGGATTAAACTGTCCAAGCTCTCCAAGGTTAAATGCCCCGAATCCATTTCCCTGACCTGCATTGTTTACCATTAAGGAGAAGCCATCTTTGTTAGTTTCCCTTTGGCTAGTGCTGAACTTGTTGTCGAACCCTTTCCTTGGCTCCCCAAATTTCATTTCCATGTCGACTGAAAGGATACTGCTGGGGGAGTTCTGCATTTCAGTTCTCATTTTCTTGGAATTTTTTTCAACGTTTGCTTCCATATTTAGTGCACCAATTAGGCCAAAACCTCCCCGAGCCTGAGGAGAAGTACCAGTAGGAGATGGTGTTAGACTTGAAGTTGAAATTTCTGCATGAGTTGCATCCTGAGCTATTTGCTTTTCTTGCTTTGACTGGAGGATACTACGTTGATCTATTCTAGTAACATTATTCTCCTTTGGAGTTGTTGAAGTTGAGCCCAGTTCTTTGTTGGATTCAGAACCATCTTGCTCATGATTCTTGGTTTCTTCCAAGTACATCTCCTCAACCATAGGCTTCCAAAGCCGAACTCGAGCATTTATAAACCAGTTAGAGACCTGCATCCATCCCACATTTGTTAACATTTTCTGACATCATTTCCATGCTATGCATGTGTGAAATGAACCAAATTCGAAAGCTGTTAACATGCATACCTGGCTTCTAGTAAGCCCAGTTTGCTTAGCTAGCATTTGTTTATCGGAATCCTTAGGGTAGCTGAAAAAGGGAAAGATACATTTTGTGAGTAACATGATCATTTAACAAATGTCAAGAAAGTTGAAGGGGAAAATCGTGGTTTTCCTTAGTCAAGAATGAGTAGACATACGGGTGAAGAAAGTGCTCAAAAAGCCATGCGCGAAGAACTGAGACAGCTCTCTCAGGCAAACCTCTTTGAGGTCTCCAAGTATTGTTTTGCATCATTCCAAGTTGTTGCAGGGCTCTTTGTTGCCTAAGCTGTTGATCAACAAACTTAAGCCTAGAACCCTCTAACTTCCCACCCAAAGATTCTTCTTCGCCTAAACTCTTGCTTGCTGATTTTATCTGTGCAGAAATTGCATCCTTTAGGCATCGAAATTGCTTCGATATTGTCTGCAAAGCTAGTTGAGTGTATGATTTAGCTGAGCCGATTCCTGCTGCCTGCTCAAATGATGCTACAACAATTTGCATTTGATGATGGTACTGTCTGTATCTTTGCTCCACCTATAAATAATCAAGAAGACAAATTAATGCATGTTAGAATAATTGAAATGAATAGCTTTTATTACCTTTCTTTCTGTTTTTCTCTTACTGAAAAATTGATTGCACAAAAGTGTGCCAGTCTTAGCTTGGTAACTAATTGAGGCTGCGACACGTCCTATATCAATCAATCGAGGCCATCAATATCAAAGCGGGCCAGGAGAAGAGGACATGATGAACCCACCAACCAGATGAATATGCTTATCTTAAATGGACAAGTAGGCTCAATGTTCAAATGGAAGTGGGATCACAAAAATTTTTTTTTCTTTTTTTCTTTGCTGAAAGAAAATTGTATTTTGTCACGGGAATATCTATCTACGCTGTGTGATTTGGGTGCTGAATATCGACCTTTATTAAACAGAATTTGCAAGTGCCACTTCTGAGTACTTTTGGAAGAGATCCAATGAATAATCACTGATAATGCAAATAGTATGCATGAGAAAGAAACTTCTACTCTGATTTACCATGAATTGCAAAAACAAGGAAGTAAAAAGAAAAAGAAAAGGATGACAATTTATCTTTAAAGTTGTTGGTTTTACATGAATTGGCCTAAAACTCAACTGAATTTTGAACAAAAAAAATGTAGCCTTTGCCTTGCATTTGGCTCTCAGAGGTTATGTTTGCAACGCGGGCAAATGGGGACAAGAATTTAAGTGTCAATCAAATGCGATTGAAATGATCGATTCTTTTTTCTATTAATATAGGATAACTAAGAAAGTCGAAGACAAAATGATCAATTTCTTGACCAGAAACTTGGGAAAACACACTCAGAATTCGTCTATAGTAAGTATGCCTCTTGAAAGGGTAAAACAAAAGGTTAAAAAATGTTTTACCTCATCGAGCATGCTAACAAGCTTTGCCTTTTTCATTTGAATCTCCTGTCTTTGAGCTGCAGTAAGTTCAGTTACACCACTCTTGGTGTCACTTTGACCTATTTGTGAGGCCTCACCAGTACTATGAACAGTTGATTCCCTATTCATCTTTCCTTTATCTTTAGCCTTCTCCCTGGTGTCAGATTTGATCTCTTTTCCAACGTTAACAAGTTCATCCAGAAGCTGCTGAGCAGCCTTAAGATATTTGGACCCGAAAACAGCACTTTGTAATCCATGAATTCCATTTGAAACGGCAGAAACTGAAGAAGATGAGCCACCTGAACCTCGCAAATTATTATCACCACTTCTTGGTGATAAAATCCCAACTGGAGTTTGCACAGATATATTCTGCTCCGTAGATAGAGACCTGAAGCCTGGTTGCTGAGAAGATAGACTCAAGGACAAACCCTGCTGTCTAGGCGAAACCACCGGCCTATGGAACCCCAAGTGCCTAGTAACATCGGCGGCGCCACCACCACTAGGATTGCTAACAACCACCCCTGATGGAATATTTGGTTGACTTGCAGCTCCAGCACCACCAGTATGATCAAGGGATCCCCATAAACTTGGATGGAAATGAGGGATACCGCCGCGGCCAGGAGCTGAAACTTCATGCTTGAGTTCATGAGAATTGGCTGCTGATCCAAGGCTCCCTTGAAGCGGGACACCAACAAGATGCTGTGTTTGTGGCTGCTGATTACTTGCTAAGCTAGCAAGATTGACCGTGTTTCCGGTAGCATAATTCAAGATCACCATGTTTGCAGGTTGCTGTTGAGCATCAGAGTAGCCGCCTGCGTAATTAGGGTTCATCAGATAAAGCGTCTGCAAGCCATCTGCTTGGATTTCTGAGCCTCCTTGATAGTACATAGCCATAGATTCAAGTAGCAGCTGTATAGTCCTCCAAGGTCAATAAAGACACTCCTCTAATCTCAAGGACCAACAAGATTATAGTATTGATCGGTTGATCTGACTGTAATTCTTCGGTAGTTTTGTCTTCCAAGAATTCTTGTCAGATGGAGAATCTGCAATCAAAACTGATGCTGCTGCTGGTATAACCTGAAAGAAAGAAAAGATGGAACAGATGACAAATCCATGCAACACCCAGATTACGGAAAACATTCTGAAAACAAGATCTTGACTCATGACCTTAAACATCATCCGATCCAATATTACATGGATATGGAAAATTTCAAAGTCAGCATGATATTGGACAAACTCCATCATGATATGATATGATATTGTACTACTAGCTAATTCAACAGTCATAGATATGGATGCAGAATAAATAAACATTAGCTGCTTACAGGGAGATAAATTAGAGCCCATCAAATATCGTCATCAGCTGTGAATTTTTGTCATGGAAAAAAAATTGAAAACTATATCAAAAAGATGGGGGAGAGAAATAGATAGATAGATATATAGAGAAGGATGAAAGATGTTGGTGCAGAGAGACAGTTTGTGTACCATCAAAACAACAGATAAAACACACGAGGTGGGGATACATCGAAAGCTTAAGATCGCACTCACATGTCCATATATCGTACTATCTATCCTGTTAAGCTTCGGCTTTGAAGTCGCCTTCTTGTCAGACTCAACTTCTGCAACTCTCCAACAGAAAGGGAAAATGAATATTAAAAAAGAGGGAACAGTGGGGTACTAACACTAGTAGAATATGAGTTAGAGATAATCAAATGCTAGCTCTCATGACATTTATGACTTTTTAGGGTCATTTTTTTCCACAAGTCTGAAATGAGAAAGATAAGGTAATAATTGAGAGGTTTTTATCTTTGTTATTCTTGGACACAATACACCCTTTCCTTCTCTCTCTCTCTCTCCTTGCTTTTTCTCTACCTCCTTTTCTTGTGTTAGGTACGTGTGATGGACAAGAAACAAAACTTTCCCGGACATGACACTCCTTACAAAATCATTTCATAATTTATGCTAGCACTTTGAATAGGTGCCTCCAAGAATAACTAAATATACCAGATGCTATTCCTTCATGTGTATGTACAAATATATGTACTTAGATAGATTAAAAAACTCGACTGTTGAGCTTACATGTAATGGAAGATTGTATGATTTTTAAACCATACTTTTTTGATTGATGGCAAAAAATTGGCCACGATAACAAATGTGTGTATGTGTTTAATTGATGGACAATTCAGGTACAAAAGCAATAATAATGTGGACATCAATTAATTAGGACTGTTGAAGCATATCCAACTATTTTGTTGGCCCCAAATGCGACTGAGATATTATTACAGAAGTTAACCCTCGAGAAAGTGATTCATCAGGGGTAGGGAATACAGCTCAAAAACGAGGAAACGTCAACTTCTACCAATGGTTGGTAATAATTGAGAAAACAAGATAGGGTTGGGGAGGTCACTTGGCCTTCTATAATTGTAACTCCCGTCACTGTCAGTTTTTTCATTTCCCTTCTTTCAAAAGCAGCTCTTTTGATATCTATTGAGTATTTGCAATATCAAATCATGAAGAAAGGAAAATGTATGTCCAAGTGAGAAAAATATTAAACTAATAAGCAACGATTGATCTTATTAAATAATATTAACTTATAAGCAACAAAGTGAAATGCTTGGAAATAGGAAACAACTATGCTCAGTTCAATACTTTTAAGTTTTAGTCCTCCCAATAGTTTGATTGATTGCACTTGCAAGATTCAGGTTTTTTTTTTTTTTTTTGTCATGCTCATTATTGTCCCCTAAGTCCTGATCAATTAGCCATATACTTGTACAGTAATACTTTCTAGTTTAGCCAAAAAGTGAAAATGAAATAGAGAAGCAAATTTTGAATTTTTTTTGGCAATGTTTTAGTTTTAGAAAAAAAAAAGAAAAGAAAAGTAGTCAGTTCAAAGGTACGATGCGATTTTGTACCTCATGATATATTTGTATCTTGACCTGTTATCACTATCTTCCTGAAAATATACCTTAAGAAGCCTCCGAAGTTAAACGTTTTTAATCTAAAACTCACCCCAAAAAAATCTAATCTAATAGATCGAATCCCACATGAAGTTTACGTTCGTGCTAGTCATATATTTCACATCATGAAGCTACGTCGTAAATTGCTATTGGTTTCAGTTGTGTGTGTGTGAATCTTTCAATTCTATCAATGCTACATTTGTTGACCACATATGTATTCATGTTACGGCTTGTTCATAAGCATTAGTCTGTGTCTTCGTGATTTTAACAAATGCTAGTTTGAAAGTATTATCTTGTCAAATGCACTAATCACCTGTGCACTTTGACCCTTTAACGGCTCAAAATAACTTGAATTTTGCTTCATTTAAGCATATATAAGTGTGGCCGGGATGACGAAAATTTAGCTTTAAAAAAAAAGGCTGATATATAGTGTTCAACATTATTAGGTTCATGAGTAAAAAAACTATATCCCACATTGGTTCGAAAGACGAAAAAAGAACAGTTAACATATAAGTAAGGGCCCGAAACCTAATAACTTAAACTTTTGGGTCAAAATTAGATTCCTAACTTGCATATTGACCTCTTTGATGAGCTCTCTCGAGATGTTTCTCCCTAACAAGTGGTATCAGAAGTTGCAAGATTGGGCTATTCATGGGCAAGTGGATTTTTCTCGGAGTTGGACCGGTGAAATTCTCTTCCTAGTGGTGGACCGAAGTACCAAAGTGCTAAGGAGTTTGGCTCCTGTTGGATCAGGTGTGCCATGAATTTGGTAGGAGGTCCGGTTGGTGTTAGACCAACAAGTCAAGGATTGGCAGAGGTTCAGAATGCAATTTGGATCTTAAAGAAGAATAAGTCCATGATTAGGAGAAGAGGTAACCTTAGGTGATAAAGTGGGATTATGTTGAGTATTAAAGTGGGTTTGAAGAAGAGCTTGTAAATTTGGATTTAATGTGAGGGGTTGCTCATGAAGGGGAAAGTTTGTTAGGTTCATGAGTAAAAAGATTATGTCCCACATTGGTTCAAGAGATAAAAAATGAGCGGTTAATATGTAAATGAGACCCGAAACCTAATAGCTTAATTTTTTGAATCAGAGTTAGGCTCTTGATTTACATATTGGGCTCTTTGATAGCCTCTTTCAAGGCGTTTTTCCCTAACAAACATTCTTAATTACTTTACCATTATGATTAACATTCTTAATTACTTTACCATTATGATTCTTGTTATTTGGAGCTAAATAAAGTTGTTTCCCGTGTTCTTAACCATCTTAGAGGTGCATAATTCTTATAGTTATTGGGCTTTTATATTTCGAAAAATTTCAGAACCAAAGTAGATTGTCAAATTTTTTTCGGTTAGGAAGTTTTGAATAGAATAAAAAGCAAATCTATCGCCATTCATAAGTTATAATGGGCTCAAATTTTCCAAATGATTTATTAGAAGGATGAAGATCTAAAAACAAGTACAGGAAGTCAGGTATAAGAAAATGAATTAAACCACATAGCATTAGACGACAAGCATTAAAGCTAATATCAGTGAATATCAGTGCAAGACTTTTTTTCTTGTCCGTATATCTTTTAAATAGCTTTTTTTTTTGTGGTGGTTAAGGGCAAATTGTCATGAACTTCGAGGTTTAGAGCAGGATTGGAATTAATTTGCAAAGTCATAGAAAAACCATGCAAAAATTAAACTGTCATCAAAGTTAGAGAATCAATTCCAGCATTCATGAGCATTCATTCATGAGCATTCATGAGCTTCATACATCATTGATTAAAGTGCCAAACACCATCTTATTTTCATATTTCTGTTTATGTATTCGAGCTCTCTCACTTACACTATTTTAAAAAAAAAAGGAAACCATATTTCTTATTGCAAAACAGAGTTGTCAAGCCATGAACTCCTTGTTTTTTTTTTATTTATTGATTTTCATTTTAGACCCTTGTGTTTATTTGGACTTGTCCGGCCGCCTCAAATTGTTGCACTACTAATGATAGATTAAAATATACAAGTATTCGCACATTTCTTTGAAGGTCTTCTACTCAAAATTAAAGGAAAACTCTATCCAAATGCTAGGTCCAAATGCTCTTCCACACTTCTTTGAATAGCTAGGTCCAAATGCTTTATAAAAGACTTCTATATGACAAGTTGACAGTAGCCTGGGATCTTTCAAAATTCAGTTGAAAAAGAAGCAAACTTTAGAAAGCTGAATGTGACATTTAGAAAAAAACCAGTTAGCATTTACTTGCAATTTATCAAGTAATGTATTTTATTGCTAGAAAATCCCTTGCCATCTCTGTGAAAAATAGACATGTGAGTGTCGGCTGAAACAGGAAAACGAATAAGCTGCCTATACGACCATCCTACATTCTAGTCTATCCCCAGTCTACATATCAACGTACTTTGCTAGTCTTTCCCCAATCAACCATATCAACGTACTTTCTGCTTCAAGGCAAAATAAAAAAGTTGTACTTTCTGACATTTCTTGAATTTTAGATCTTTGATGTGCTTGAGTCGAGACATCCTTGAGACATTTTTTTTTTCTTATTTTCACAGCGATACAATCTATCTTACTCCTACACTGATCGACACTATAGGGGAGGAAAAATTCAAAGGAGCTTGTATGGAAGTTAGGGAAGAATCAACGGACCAAATAAGTGCATTACTGTATTTTTTGAAATTCTTAAAGAGTAAAAAAGAACTATTCTTCCTTGTGATGCATTAGGCAGAAAAGAGCTTTAAAAAATCTTTTCCCGAGCATTAGACTAAGACCCAATGATTCATCCTTGGGGCCTTGTTCTTTAGGGAAAGCAAGATTTTAATTTTCCCAATGGAAAAGTGGCTCTTGTGCCTCCTTAGTTGAACATTACGAGGTTTAGAGTGTATTTCTAATAGTTTTGTCATCTTTCTAAACTAACCTTAGTTGAACGTTACTAGGTTTAGTGTGTATTTTTAATAGTTTTGTCATCTTTCTAAACTTACTACTACTCCTTTCATTGAAAGTTTGAAATTTTAAAGATTGAATTGAAAACAACAAATAAGAAAAAAAAAACAGAAGAAGTTAAGATAGCCCATCATATATCAAACACAGTAAGAAAACAACAATTTATAGTACGACAAGAAAGCAAGTGACCAGATGAAATGGAATCCTAACAATAAAGGAAACAACAAATTAAAAAAAAAAAAAAAGGATGAAAAGGAAGAAGTAACCATCTCAACCTTCCAAACTACCCTAGAAACGAAAAATAAATAAATCTTACCACTCTAAGGATAAGAGAACAACAAATTCTCAATTATAAAATAAATATTTCCATTGAAACAAGATGAAATGTTCTTCAACTCCAAATTCTCTTAAAGTGATCAAATTCGAATGGTAAGAACTGAGAAATTAATTCTTCTTCTGAGCTATACAATTAAATAAATGTAAGCAGTTGATTTTCTTTTCCTCAAAAAATCGTCAACCTTGCACTGGTGGCAGGTTTGGGAAGGACCCTCCCTTACAAATTAAAGTATAAAAGATTCGATTACCAATTAATTCTTGCAACATGATACATCTAAATCAAAGTGTTGAAAATTTTTCTCATCTCCTACTTTTCACAAAGCTTTTTGTTGCTTCCTTGAGTCTCCAACAATTGGATAGGAAATGCAATCGTCCCAGGTCCATGTATAGGAATCTTCAACATCATTTTCTATGGCGACATCATTTTCTATGGCGTGCGTGATGTTACTGGGCTAACAAAAAATATAAAAATGCAAAAGTGACACAAGAAAAAATTCAAAGCTGCCCTCCACAATTACCTGCCAGGCTAATCTGGTAGACTAATACGCATTAGTTACTACTCCTATCATAGCTTTGCCATCACTTTCAACCTCTAAAGCAGTCCAGGATAAGAAAAATCTGTGGATGATGAAACTTAAAATAATCAGATACAGTGTTAATGAAGCTAAAAAAGTCTTTGATATTACTTGTGTGTCAAATGTTGCTAATACTTCATATCAGCGTCGCAATCATAAAAAATTGTCGTCATTTGCTAAAGCACATAGCTCTCCTACCTCATTAGGTAAACTATTTTGGAGGGAATCTACCATGATTAAAAAGGGATTAGGAGAAATTGATTGACAGAAAAGTTAAAGTATCTACGTTAAGTAAAAAGAGAGAGGAGCATGCATGGTTGATGGCACCACTATGGATACCAAGAACCCACTTTTCTTTTTAACCTTTTTAGCATTATGACCTCTTTTGCAAAATGTGTGTCGATGCATCTTTGGCTAAACTTGAGACTGTGTTACACAGTTCATGTGCGTTTGAATTGAGTGTTTTTATCGTATTTTTAGAAAACTTTTACTATAACAGCTTTATTAGTGTATGTGTAATTGTGAGATTAAAAGAGTTGGTTAGAACATATTTTGATGGTTTTTAGGGGAAAAAAATTCATGAAAAATAGTACAAAACAAAGAGACGATGATAAGTATATGAAAATTAATTATGACAAAACAAGAAAAAGAAAAATAAGGGAAGAATAGGAATATGAGTTGGACTATTTGTTCTAACCTTATCCAAAACCCATGTGCAATAAGCAGAAGCAAATTAATTTCCATGTTTCGTTTGAAAATCCTAGAGCACAATTAAAAATTTACAACTAAAATTTTTGGCCAAAATAAATGTAGGAAGTTGGAGGAATATATATATATATATAACAAAATTAAAACAAAATATTAGAAAATATTGAAAATATCACTTGTATGACTTGGCAGAATGCATGATGCAGATGAAACGACAAAGTGGTTCTTGTTTTGCCCCCACCTATAAATGCGTGTCAAACTAAGGGATGCTCAGAACTTATCCTTCCAGTAGCATCTCGTTTTGCTTTTAGCATAATGGCCTCATTAATCATGCTTAAGTGGTCCACGAAATTGTTTCGAGTTTGCGAATAATGTCCATCTTGTGAGCCCAACAATAATGGAAACTCTAATATAAACTGATTTTTTACATGGTGTTGGTAAAATTTTATGCATACTTCAAAGAATGTTACGTTTTACCGAACAAAATAATGAAGCTTTTAAATCAAGGTCTTTGCATGAGTCATATAAATAGAAGAGATGTTGGCATCAATTCATACTTGTCGAAATTTTACAACCTTATTAGAGACAAAAAGGGTGAGAGTTTGATTGAGCATGTTGGATCAGGATCTCAGTTTTACGAAGTCAAAGGTTACTTGTCTTCCGTGACTAAATTAGGATAATAACGCACGATTAATGACTTGATATTTGTAGTAGATTAAAGTTAAAGTGCTACTAGCTTGAGTGATTTGCGTGCGCATGTGTCTCAATGTAAATGTCATGCATTAAATGATTTGAGATAAAATACTTCTCATAATAAGGACCACTAACGATCGATCACTTCGCATTAACTCCAATTTTCTTGCACAAAAATTAGCAAAGTCAGTTGGTTAAATGGCTTGTTCTCTCGATTGATTATTTTAAATAATTATATATTTTAATTTTGAATAATCAGTTTTTGTAATGTTCTCGATGATTACTTTTGCATTCTGATAGTACATTTTTTAATCATAAAAAATGCTAAAATCTATAATCATCAACAAAGTAGCTTTTACTGGTTCTGATTATTCTCTATAATTGATTTCTATAATCAGATTTTGTAAAATTTAAAACAACCGAAAACAAGACCAAAGTAAAGCACTTCGCATATGCAGCAAATAAAGTTGGAGCCCCTAAACTCCTACATGAGAGTTTGTTCCATTTTTTGCAACTAATTTTGGCTAAAATGAAACAGGATAACAAGAAAAATCCTTGTGCTCGGTAGAAAAATCTAAGGGAAAGAATGCCCTTTGAAGGCTAGGCAAGTTAGACTGCTCGTTCCTTCACGCATTTACAAGCTCTTTTTTTTTTTTTGCCCAATTCAATTAACTAGGAAAAGCAGTGAACAAGAAAATTCTCGAATGTGAAAAATACAATGTCGTGGGGTTTTCTACATCCATATCATGTTTGAGATCTTTATTTTGGATATTTGTTTCACAAACCCTTGTCATTTCAGAGTTTTCACATGCAGAAGCAAATTTAGGTCTATTGTTTAGAATCTGAAGAGGTACTTTTCTATGCACTATCTTTCATATAGAAATTCGTATAACAAGATTCTCTACCTATAATATATTAAAGATTAACTTTTTATGCACCGTTAGTGTAGTGATTTTTGGGTTAATTCCACTTTGTGCCCCCAAACTTTGGACGATTACCCACTTAAGTCCCTAAACTTCAAAATGGGACACTTAAATCCCTAAACTTATAAATACCTCCCACTTAAGTCCCTGAACTTATAAAATGGGACACTTTAATCCCTAAACCCTCATAAAATGGGACACTTCGACCACCAACGGCATTCATGATTTGTTAACAATTTTCCTTAAGTGGAAGGTATTTATAAGTTTAGGGACTTAAGTGTCCCATTTTGAAGTTTAGGGACTTAAGTGGGTAATCGTCCAAAGTTTGGGGGGACAAAGTGGAATTAACCCGTGATTTTTTTACATTATATACTAACAGTGTATAAAAAACTTACTCGTAAGTTAATCTCACGATTATTATGTTAAACAAATGAGATCCTAAATCCAAGTATTAGATTTTGGGACAACTGATGTGTGCCCCATGAGGCCTTTCTTTAATAAATTGTCTACAAGTTGTTGGCTTTAAGTGGACACAGCCTAGCTGAAACGGGTGTCTATTAATTGTTAGAACAATATCTGACCTTTTCTTCAAAACCTAATATTACTAGCATGGAATAACACTAATACCTAAAAAAAAAATTGTTATTACAAGAATTGCTTCCCAATTTTCTCTGTATTTTTTTTCCTTTAGAAAGGATATGAGCATGAAAAGTGCTCTACGTATCATATTTAATTCACAGACCTACCATAGATTGTTGTTGTACGATTTTAGTTATAATGTACTGGATGATTGGAAAGAACAAGGAGAAATTGAGATGGTGTGACCCTCATCAATAAAAGAATCCCGGGTTCCAAAAAGAAAAAGAAAAAAGAATTAAAGAGGCCTGATGAAGCCAGATCCCACATGTATCTATTGCAGGGGAGCACACAAGGGCTGTTAATGGCACTGGACCACGAGGCAACTTGTCATTTAATTATAATTTGGCTCAGAAATTCGGGTATGTCCAAGCACACAAATGCCAAAAGTTAAAAATTTAAAAAAAAAATTGAACAAGTGGACACAAGAAGAGGACCACAATTGTACAATGGAGAAATATTTGGACACGTCTTAATTAATTAGTTCGAAGTCAATGTGTTGTCTGTTAATTAATGTTAGACAATCTAATCAAGGTTGCATAATGCATGCTAAAATTTTCAAACTTTTTTAGCCTTGACTTGGGATTAGAGGAAATTCCAGGGCACCTTAAAATCCATGAATCTAACCACTCGAACAGGTCAAGCGTACGACCTTTTATAATGCATGCTAATACAATTTAGATTCAAAGTGAATTACATTAAGTGCAGAGGAGGGATGAATTAGATGGTGCAGAGGAGGGATGAATTAGATGGTTCGCGGGGCGGAGAAAGTGTAAGTTGAAATTCTCTCTCTACTCTTGCAGCTATAGGAATCTTGTAAGCCAATAATTCCATTTGTCGTGACACAGAAAATATGTGACTTGCTTTTTCTCAATTGCAAAAAAATTGAATTACTAAATTTGTTGGTGATGCATTTAGAAAGTGATGGACTTGATTTTGCCGTAGTCATTGGCTATAACATGTAACCGTTATAACTCCAAAATATGCGAACGAATAAAACATCTAGCTATCTGTATAGAAGTGCGAGCCTTCAGGTATATATGTTTAATTCGATCGGGAGGATAAACATATGCTAATGTAGTAGTGCACTACATAATTTAGTTTTAAAAAAAAGTAGAATGTCTTTCTTTTTCTCCTTCCATAATGCGTGGTGTACAACCGAGTATCTAAAACCTAATCAACTCATGGTATGTGAATTGTGGTACTACCAGACAAAACATAAGATGCAACTCGATCAAGAGTTTAAATCTTTACACCTAAGATAGATATATAGATATTGGTGGTGAGAAAAAGAATAAACAAGGTATCTAAGCCTCATAATATAGCAATTAGCAATGGTGCATATTTTTTTCGCAATTTATGATATAGCATTTGAAGGGAATTTCATAGGAATATCGCACAAACTGTCCTTTGGATTTTGACGTTATCATTCTTTGGTCTTTGTAGTCAAAATATTATATTTTGGTCCCTCACATATTCAACATTCACTATTTTTGTCCCAACTTATAATTTTGATCTCTTTTTGACTCGAAAATATCACGTGCTAAGACATAGTAAAATGGACAAAACACCCTATTCATTTTGAAAAATATCAACCATGTCAATCAGACATCAAGTCCCATTTCTCTATGTATTAACAAAATCCCTTTATCACAACTAAGGTGTTGCAAATTATTGAATTATACTTAAAGCGACAATTTCTACCCAACCATAAGTACTAAAGCTTGGTTTAACGTGAATAAATTCTAGTGATGAGATTCAAGGAGGAGGTATTTTGTATCTAAAACCGTGTTTAAATTCATACTTTTCTTTGGTTTCAATTTTTGTAAACTTTAAAAATGAAATATACACACACACACATATATATATATATATATATATATGTACATGCTCGTTACGTGGTGATGAATAGTTTTTTTTAAAAAAAAAACCAAAATTTCTTTTGGAACCTTTCTTATGCCAAAAAAATGCTGAAAATAAAAAGAGTTAGCGACCAAAATATGGTGCATTAAATGTGAGGGTCTGAAAAATGGATAACCTCAAAATGCAAGGGACTATTTTTGTACAATTCTCGCGGATTGGAATTTTATTACCCGCGACTTGATCAAGTGGGACCAAGTGAGAGCGTCGTGCCAATACCCTACGTGTCGACTTGCAAGTGCACCATAAGTAGTGCGGCCCCACTTTCCAAGATTCCTCTCACCTTTTGGCGTGTAAATTATAAAATCCACGAATGAATGGACCCCACGTGTCTCAGAGGTCAATCAACTGACCAATCAGGAGAGAGACATATTGTCGGCAGCAACCGACGCGTGTCACCTGATTGTGCTGGATGACTCTTCTGCACCCAATCCCAATTCATGTCATCGTATGCAGCTAATGACACCTTGTCAAGGCCATCATTTTCAGATAATGACATTTTAGCCACAAATTAATTGGTAATGTTTCTTAAATATCTGGTTTTGAGGTGCATGATGATTGATGATCGCATAATGATTCAAGGCTTAGGGATGCTTAATTATTAATAGTATGAGGACAATTAGATAGTAGCGAGAATTAGTTCTGATTTTTATGATATGATTTGTCTTTCTCGTGGAATTTGTAGAATATAAAATCGACAAAGTAGTCGGATAATCACCACGGTCGATCAAACAGAAAAGAAATTTGAATAGTTAGATGATAAGGATTAGTAATAATACTCTCGTGTGAGCTTTCTAGAATAATAAAGATGCTAGATTTGTCTACGTTTTGATACAACTTTGTAAAACCATGGAGGAGTTATTCTAGATGAGTTGATTAGTCAACAAATCGAATAATTAATGTTGTCTTTAAAATATGTAATTAGCAACAAATTGGAACGTGTGGACAATTGATTTGTTGTTTAGAACATAATAACATAATTATTATTATCCTAACTCTTGCACAAAAAATGCACGACATCTAATGTTTAAATTTAGTGCGTCTAAAAGTGGCCAAAAATTTAATGATAACAACCACTCCCAAGTCTCTCAATCAAGCTCATCACTTAGGCTAACATCCCTCATAAGAATCTTCATGCATGCATGTTTATTTGTAACTATTTGGGCTCTCAAACTATATATATGTTCATCTCATTAGATCAAATTAGTTTTTTGATTGGGATCGAGATCATGGACAAGTGGTACTCTCCTAACTTTTGGCTCACGTATTCAGGTGGCATTGGATGTTGATTATGACTGAATTTGACATATTGCAAGTATCAGCTCCGAATGAGCAAAACTTCACCATTCATATTTGACTGCAATTTGATGACAAGTCTAAGATGGTTTGGCTGGTGGGGGGGTGGGGGTGGGGGTTGAGTTTCTTAATTACAAACTTCATTTTTAAACTAAAAAATAAGTTACAGAAGTTGATTATCAAGAATATTTTCTTTTTTAGCAGCATCATTTAGTTTGAGAAAGGGCTATAATAAGATAATTCATCAACCATCAATTGTTGATTGCCACTCATTTTGCATCAACATCTTTCTTCTATGTGGCTCTAATAGAGCCTTGTCCGGACGTGATTAGTTTGATTGTTATCTGTATAACTAAATAGTAAATAGTGACTTTTCAAACTAAAATTTAAAACACCATCAATCTGAGCCTAAAATTCAAAACTGCAAACAGTTTCATCTTCAAAAGTCCAATGTGAGTCTTGACAAATTTGACAAAGATTTGAATGTCTTGGGGCCACATAATAAATCCTGCCATGGAAAATGCCTTCATTTCCACATTTATACAGAAACTCTACGGAGTTTGGTCTTCTAGATTAGTCTGCCAGATTTGGCTGCTAGCAGTATTATGTATGAGAAACAGGCCCATTTCCATTTTTACGTGTGCTAGTGAGGTGTCTTCAATTCATTAGTAGCTATGCTGTTTTTCACTACTTTTGCTCCTGTTTTTGATATGGATCTCACCGAATTCGAGAGAAGATGTTAAATTAGAAGATATGCAAAGATTGGCTCCTCGTTTATTTCTCCCATTTGCTTCACTGAGGAGTTGGCAACATTTCACCTTTCAATTTGTATCGATTTTCTAAGAAACAAAAAGGGAACAGAGTATAAACATAACATTATGGATGATATTGGAACCAGTAGTGGTCTCATACTGCGTTTAGTTATGAGCTTTCAATTTTTCTTGTTCCTTCTGGTCCTACAAGAGAAAAAAACGAAGGAAGAAAAGCCATACACAAAAAGGTTGCGTTCTTTATCGGGTGGAGTTCAACTTGAATTTTCACACTTTTTCTTTTGACCTTAGTCCAATGATGACTGATTTCAATTGGCCAAAGATTGGATGAACCCGTACAATCTCTTTATGACTTGCCACAGAAAGCAAAGATATACATTGGGACGCCTCTTAGGACTGCGCTCTCTCTATCTTTGTCCATACAATCAAACTTTGAAACAATCATTGGGCTTTCCTTTCCTTTCCTTTCCTTTCCTCTTTCTCTTTCATAGTTTTATCATGTTTAATTTCTTGAGCTTTGCATAACTTCATGTCTGTTAAGTTAAAAAATGTTGTTCATATCTATAGTTTTGCATGGCTAGTTTGTGAGCCAAGGGGCAAAAAAGGGATACAAGAGATAACTAATCTGTCAGAAAACTGCAAAAATTTTAAAAAGAAAACTTAATAGTTACTCAGTAATTGTTTCAGAATTTTTACAAAACAAAAAAAGGATTCATAAGAATGTTTGGATAGGAGATTATTTGGGAAAAAATTTTGGTCAAATAACAATATAGTATTTTTTATAATATGATATATGTGAAATTTAAAAAATAATTGGAAGAATAAAAAGATGATCTGAAAATATGTTTATGATACATGCAATTTTAATTTTTTTTTTTGAAAATTTTTGCATATCCAAACAAACCATCATTTTCAATTTACCTATATTCAATCTAAAAGTTTTGTCCTTTATCCATCTTTTAGCAAAAATGGTGATACCAAAATATTCATAATCATTCACCACCTGAACTTTCTTTCCAATTCCACCAATTTTGCCAACAAAGTTATCTGAACCACACAATCTTCTTATCCTCTTCTCTTTTCTTCCATAAATAACAGAGAAGTACTCTTCATTTTTCTATGTTTCCTCTTTTACTCTCTTCTCTTCTTTGTACTACTTTTCTCTCTAAATCTCTTCATCCAAACTATAGCTCAGCAAAAGCTTTCCATGCACTAAATCCCCCTTTGCTTCAGTGACAAACAAATTATTGATATTTGTTAGGTTCATGAGTAGGGTATTTCGTCCCACATTGGCTTGAAAGAAGAAAAAAGATTGTTTAATATATAAGAAAGGGTCTGAGATCAACCAGTTTGAGTATTTTTGAATCAACATTGGAGTCTTGACTTATATATTGATCCTCTTTGGTAGGGCTGAACTGCTCATTAGATTGTTCTCTTTTTTATGGTAGACCAAGGTGTTACACATAGTGTCAAAGAGTTTGACTGGTGTTGGACTTAGGTGCTAGGGATTTTGGGAGGAGGTTTGGTTGGTGTTAAATCAAGGAATCAAGGTTTAGTAGATCTTGGATGTTTGAAAAGAGTGTGTCCATGAGTTGGAGAAGAGATGGCCTTGGATATTACTCTTTTTTTTTTTGTAGAAGCCCTTGGATATTACTTAAGGTGGGCTGACTTTGGGTATTAAATTAAACTTGAGGAAAAATTTGTAAACTTGGGTTAAATTTGAGGAGCTACTCATAAAAGAGAATATTGTTAGGTTAATGCAAAAGGATTTGTTGTTCCGCATTGTTTGACAGAGGAAGAAAGAGTGCTTAATATATAGAAAAGTTCTAGAACCTACTAATTCAACTTTTGGCTCAAAATTGAATTCTTTAAAGAAATAGTTTGTAAAAATGGAACAAAGACTTTATGATTTTCAAAACTTAGGATCCACGGACGGATCTAAGTAGATCCGTCCATTCCATGAATCCATAATCCGACCATGGTTTCCTCAAGCGTATTTTGTCCAAAATGTTTGTCTCAGAAGGCTTATTGAAAAAACAAGATTCGTTTTATAACGGTCAATTTTTCCTAGACCATTTTGTGGCATCCTTTCAAGAAATGTATTGCTTCATTGCAACTTTTGATGCCTAAAACATGGAATTATATTTCCAAATATTTTGTGTGGCTTTGAGAAATCACCATTACTACAAATTAACAAGTTTCAAAGGAATTAAAATAACTTTAGTCTCTTTGATCTTTTCTTGTTAAAAGAACTTGCCATTTGCTAATAAGTTTCCTTTCATCTTGTTATATTCTAGGGATTGTTAGGTTTATGAGTAAAGGATTATGTTCCACATTAGTACAAGCGATGGAGAAAAAGCACTTAATATGTAAGTAAGGGTCTGAAACCTAATAGTTTAAATTTTTGGATCAAAGTTGGATTCCTGACTTACATATTAGACTCTTTGGTTGACTTTCTCGAGGTCTACTTCCCAACAAGTGGTATCAGAGCCTAATTGCGAGATTGGGCTACTCATGGGCAAATGAATTTTTGTCGGAGTTGGATATAGGTGAAAATTCTCTTCTTGATGGTGGACCAAAGTACCAAAGTGTTAAGGAGTTTGGCTAGTGTTGGATTAGGTGCGCCATGGGTTTGGCGGCGCGGGAAGGGGATGTTCAGTTGGTGTTAGACCAAGGAGCTATGGCTTGGCAGGGGTCCATAATGCAGTTTGGATATTGAAAAAAAGTGGATCCATGATTGGGAGAAGAGGTGACGTTAGGTGATAAGGTGAGTTTGCGTTGAGTATTAAAGTGAGCTAAAAAAAGAGCTCGTAAACTTAGGTTTAATGTGAGGGGTTACTTATGAAGAGAGAGATTTGTTAGGTTTATGAGTAAAGGATTATGTCCTACATTGGTTCGAGAGATAGAGAAAGAGCACTTAATATGCAAGTAAGGGTAGGAGACCTTATAATTTAAATTTTTGGGTCAGAGTTGAGTTTTTGATTTACATATTGGACTCTTTAGTGAACTCTCTCGAGATCTTCCCCAATAGAGGTAAATTATCTTAACCCTTTAACAAATATTAAGTGTAGTGGGGGCAATTCAAACCTTAAGGATAAAGTTGGATCGCGCCTTAAGAGTCATTTAGTTTGTTGTGTGTTTTTGTGTAGAAGTTTCTGCAATCATTTATCAACATTCTTAACTTATACATTAGTTCTCTTTGGCGGGTTCTCTTGGATTTCTTACCCCAGCAACATTAGTCTAATTGTCTAGATGCTCAAAAACAATAAACTTTTGACCAAAACAATTACATATAGGTATATTTTACAAATTTATATTGTCTGACATCTAATTCTAGTTAGATAAAAGTTCCAATTTTTTGCAAATTTTGGCCAAATACAAAAGAAATAAAGGGAAAAAAAAAGGCCTTACATTGTAGACTGCAGTTTGGATTGCTTGCTCACTAATAATCATTTTAGGTTAAAAAGTTCAAAGTCTGAAGCATATTGTGAAGACTTCAACGACTTATATAACCCTTTCTGTCTTTGTAAAAGACCGAAATAAAACGTTATTTGCAAAGGATTTCAATGGAAACCACTATCAATCCATAGCATGTAGAGAAAGCATTTGCCACTTATTCTCACTGCTGCAGCTAACTTTTCATTAAAGCATATTTATTTAAGTAATTATGGCTATTAACGGAGTTTTCTTCAAGTGGAAATAATGGGGAGGAAGGATCACTTATAAGAAGCTAATTACCGTAACGCAAATAAGACTAACTTCAAATGAAGTTTGCCCGGTAAGAAGTTAAAATGAATCCATGGTCAGTTATGTGCTTTATCAAAAAAAAAAAAATCTGAAGAATTTGGAGGAGGATGATAAAGTTTGCAAATCCAGAAAAAGATGCTTCAATTTAGAGAGATCTGATGGCGATGAGAATACTGTGGAAATGTTATATGCCTATGAAGTCAACTAATAGATGGTTGAGACTTTCCCACATTAAAACTACTCTTGAAACCTTCACAATTTTCTTTCTTTTTTTTCCCCTTCAAAATGCTCAATAACTAATCCTAGCGCAGAAATAATTTGTAGGAACATTTAATCATGGAGCCCTTTAATTTCTTGCTGTTGTGGTAGAGAAAGATTTGAACTGTGCAAATCTTTGACTCCATCAAAGAGTGTGATTTTCTTCATTATTTGGAAAGTAGCTGATATATGGTATTAGAGTACGAGAAAGCTCTCTAAATGTCAAAAGAAAAGACAACTAGTACATTCAAGAATCATTTCAAAGAAAAAAAAAAGCACTTGACTGAAATTATTTCTGCTTAAAGATGGATGAATAAAATAATCATCTGGTGAAAGAATGAGAAGAATCCACATGGAAGGATAACCACAGCTGTCGAACAAGACATTCTCAATGAATAATTTATTGTCATTCGAAAGACGAATATGTTACATGTCTGATAAAAACTTAGCAGCCACTACCCTTGTGCCAAAGAATGGATGTGACATTGAGGTATAGGGAATAGCAAAGGCCATACGCCTCCCCTAAAAGAAAGCCCTTTTCCCAATCCCAAATTCCGAAACGCATACATATACGTACGTATAAACATTAGTGTCCAAAAGATTATGTGAACTTGAAAAGTACACCAATACATAGCACAACTCCTCATTGCGTCTGATTTAATATATGCCTATGCTGTCGGTTTGGGACATTACATGCTCTCAAAAGTATAGACAAATAATGTAGTTTCCACGAAATGGGGATTGTTGAAAACAAAATTAAAGTTTCTAGTTTATGCAGTCTTAGTCAAGAACTCCAAGTTTGATAGTGCTTTTAAGTAAAATCAACAAGATGCACATCATACACTTGTAATGTACTTTCAATTTTTTTTTTCTTGTATGGCCATTGACAAGTTGACGCGTAAGTGCACTTTTGATGAACCTAATGGAGGAATTATCATATTTGATTAGATCTATTAGCATAATAACTTCGTTGTCATATTTGATTCATTTTAAAAGATCTTAATGGAGGGAGTTATCATGCTAATGGCCTCGTATAATGATGTAGATTCACTTGAAAGATGACATGCTATCATATCTAATTCACTTTAAAGAAGTGAACTGAATCATGGATTATCATACATGATGAACTTTACTCAACCAGAAACTAGGATTACAAAAGCAAATCCACGATCATTTTAGGCCACTTCAGTGGCCTTTTCGATTGAAGAATATGGCTTTTCAAACATACTTTGATGTTAAGGTACTTCTTTATTAGTTGCAGACATGTTGGAATCTCCACTATTTAATCATATAATTTGGAGGGTTCTGGACTAAATCAAGTTATTGCATCTTTTTCTAAAAAAAAATTCTTTTTTAGCGGGGAAAGAGGGATTTGGCTGGATCTAAGCTCGCACCATATTGCCTCAATTGACCTTGTTGATTTTGAGATTTAGTATTTTACCTCTACCTACTTTTCTTGAGCATTAATTTTGAAGTAGATTAATGAATGATACTTAACATTGCAAAGAGTCATGTTACGTCGCATATTTCATTCTATTGTGCAAATGAACTTCAAAGAGATGAACTACTTGAGGAGAAGTCCTCTTATTTGTAAATGAGTATTGTTTAATTATCTTAAAAACCATTAACTTCTGCCAATGCCCTTTCTTTTTTTAATAAAAAATTATAAATTTATTACTAAGATTGTTGGAAATCGTCCAACAGAAAATGAATGACAAAGATTTGGCATAAAGAGCCAATTCATGAGCCACTTTATTTACATCTTTGAGAACCCAATTTACATCAATAAAACTATAATTTGATAAAGCTATTATAATATCATCGATCAAAGGTCTATAGCAGAAAGGGCATTCTCAATAGAGCGCACACTTTGAATGACTCCTAGTGCATCACCTTCAAGAGTAAATGTGGAGATGTACAAGTTTTTTTTTTGGCCATAACGATTGCTTCCCTGACGGCAATTGCCTCAAAACACTTCCAGAGTAACAGTACCACGAAATGCCCCCTCTTTGTATTCAAGATGACTATAATTGCCAAGACAAATGCGTCCATGTAATTGATGGCTCAAATAAGTTTAATTTCAATTTGATATATGTGGGATTGATGTAAAACATAATTTTTCAGAAATGACAAAGTTTGTTGTATTTTGGTTTAGTACCTATCATTATTATTATTTTTTTTATGTGTAAGTGAAGGATTTCGAACCTAAAACCTCTCACTTGCAACCCCTCCTCCTCTCCCAATTTAGGACCCCCCTTGTGTATCATAATGACCTTGATAATTGCAAAAGCCCCAAATCCTATTCAAGTTTATCTCATACCATTACACATTGAGTAGTTTACAACTCATAAAGTACCTTTAATTAAGAAGTTATTCTTGCCTCATTAACCTACCTTGGATTTTTTTAACTATATCATAGGAGCACAAGCTTCTAAAATATTTTTTTAATTGCCTTGGTTAAGACATAAGACTATATGTTATTTTATTCTTTTTTTTTTACCAAAAACTATATTTTTATTTATTGATGATTGTTTATGAAGAATCCCACACAAAATTCTACTACGTAACTTGCATCACAAATTAAGGCTGTATAAGGTTTCACCATGATTTCACTAACATAACAGCACAAAAATTACCTTCATGTCAGAAGTGACTTGAAATATGTTGCCAATCACAATTCATTAGGTCCCTGTTTCTCCATAACAAGTTGGACAAGTTATGATCACTGGTAGCATGCTAAACAAGATAAGAGTAGATCTTATATACATTGACGATATATACACTATCACGGTTGAATATACGATACATATACAAAATTTGAGTTTCAAATCTTATGTGTCGTATATCCAACCGTGATAATGTATATATCGTCAACTTGGGAACCAATTCAACCTCGACATGACAGAACCCCATATCTCAACCTAAATAGACTCCTTTCCAAAGAGCCCATAGTTCTCAGCAGCTAGGCTACTGGCAAAGTCTATATTAATCAACGGCAAACCCCATCAACCAGATCATGTTTGTGCGCTCTTCATTAACAAATGACTGCACTGGGCCAATTTTTTTACTAATAGTATCAATTGGCAGTTTTCCACCCTTCCCTTCAATGGTTGCAGCCTTGCAGGTCGGAGAAATCAAGAAGCCCTTGGGCTACTATGGCAATTGTCAAGCCTAGTAATGGTCTAGTAGGCTGGTTAGGAGGGGTTCGACGCCCCATCCATTTTCTGAAAGAACAAAACAAGTCCGTTGAAAGATTAATACGGGCCTTGGTCGAAGGTCTTCCTTTGTCCCATTTAAAATCTTTTACCAATTCTTGCCCTCAATCTGTTTTTCAGTTTTTTTCAAAAGGCTCTCTGTTTGGGTTTAGTTGTTTTTCAGATACAAGTTTTTTTTAATACAATACTACAATAATACATTACCAAAATATTCAAAAAAACAGTCTAAGTACAATTATAAATACACCAAACAAAAACACAATATATATGTACATACTCTTGAGTTTCAATTTTATATAGAGGTGGCAAATCAACTCACTTAATTAAATTTACCCATACCCGCCCATGAATAGATAGGTATGGGTATCTTAAATTTTTGTATATGGGTATTATTGGGTAACCCATCAAACCCAATTAACCCATTTAAAATTCTCTTCCCCCCAAGTCTCTTCTTTTCCCCCACCCTTTTTTTTTTTCAAAATTTTCATTTTGTCATGATGTTAACTACTTTGTTTCATTATTATTATTATTATTATTATTTGTTGGTTTTATCCTATTATTTTATTTTCTCTTAGTTTGTTAACTTGCTCATTTTTCAGAATTACTAATTTATGATAAATTTTAGCCTATTTTCTTATCTTTCTAAAATGAAATTTTAAATTTATATATGAAAAAAATGTTAGGGGTTCAAAATTTTTGGATTAAGGTTTTATATTAATTTTTATAGTAGTTAGTTCAAATTTTTATATTCTTGTTATTCAATTATTAAATAATAGGTAATTTTGTGACATAGAGTATAAATGAAAAAAAATTGGTAATTAAGTTTATTGAACATTATAAATAAATATTTAAAACTAATGATGGGTACAAAAAGTGGTATAAATTGATAACTTAGTTTGCACAAATGAATTTAAATGAGTTTACAAAAAGTTAAAATAAATGGGTTATAAATGGGTAATTGGGTTACCCAATTCATTTTTTGACTTACACATTTATACCCATCTAATTAAATGGGTATAAATGAGTTGACTCACTTATACCCATTACCCATTTTACCCAACCTAAACCTGCCCAAGTCACCCATTTTGACACCTCTAAATTTTTATAGTCCAATAAAATATATTAAATTTATAGTGCAATAACAAATAACTCTAAGCCACCTCGTTACACAACACACAACCTGCTTATTCTTGTTTGTTTGTATTTTTGCTCTCCATACTTGTCTTGTAGAGTGTTCTTTGTCAAGTTTTACATAAAACTCATTTTTTGGAAATGTTTCTGAGAACAATTGTCTAAATCATTTTTTTCCGGTTCTATTGTAGTCACTGATTTAGTAAGCTAATTGTCTTTTTTTTTTTTTGGATATTTGCTGAACTTGCTAATAGCCAAAGGCATGATTTAACTAAAAATCTCAAATGGAGACAATTATGATTAAAAATGGAAGAATGTTGATTTAACCCTTCATAAAATGTTGAATTTTTCATATACAGGTTCCATAGCTCTGTCCAACTTTAAGACAATATAGTGCACTGATTTACCATGATGTATAAATTGATTTTAATTTGATAAAACTTAGTTCCTTTACTCGATGGATAATCCCAACTCGCACAACAAGAGGGTTTGGTAATATTAAAATTTGCAGAGTTATCAGATAGGATTTGATAAAATGTTTAGATAAGCGAAATAAGGTTTGATAAAAGAGATTTTTAATAGTATTCGACTCGCTGCCACAATTAGATGCATATGTAATCAGTCTTTACCCAAGCTAAAAAAAGGGATAAGTGCTCCAAATTAAGAGCTTTGGCCCAAAAGTCTATTGTGGGCTCTGTAGCTCCTTTTCATTGGCCTAAATACAAACTCTGGCCCTTTCTGCAGCATGGGCATTTCTGTGCTCTCTAAAGCCCATGGGGTGGACGTTAAGAACTCGAAGCCCTGTAGCCTGCACATCATTCAAGTAGCCGAATTATGGGGAGCTCATATTGCATAGAAATTGAAGTTGGAAATGAAAATGGGAAAGAAAGAATTCACAATCATCATTACAATTAAACCGATATATTTTCTCATTATTACACCAAAGATGGTGTATTTAATGTTTTGATCGCATGATTAAAGACTTCGTTCGCTCTAGGAGGTACAATATTTGTTTACATGGTTGTTATTTGTTAGATGTTGGTCTATAATATTATATTCCTAATTCAAAGACTAAGAGTGAGTTTGATAAAATTGAAATCTGAAAATTAAAATTTGAAATTTGAAATCTGAAATTTAAATCCATTAAATTATTGAATTGTTAATTATTAAATCAAGTACATTTGAGTGTATATCACATTCAGTAATCAGTGAATAACTTATCATTTATTTTTTATAGCAAGTTTTATCTAGAAAATTCAGTGGTACTTAATTAATTCAGATGTTTAATTTTTGGTCATCAAACGCATCTGAGTATATTAAGATCTGAATACATTAAATTTAAATATTGAATTACGTTATCAAACAAAGCCTAAATTAGGTTTCAACAACTCTTAAGGCTGTGAGCTGAATTCGACCTTAGGTCTAAAATGATGCTCGGGACCATTTGGACTGCATATTCTACAATGTCCCCTTATGGGCAATGATTAAACCCCAAAAAGTTTGTCCATGAAAGTGAAGTTAATGATAAGGAAGAGATCACTCCCAAAATGTTATTCCATCCAGAAATTATGTCCCAGAAACCTTCAACTACAGTCTAGCATAAACTTATAAATGTTTTTGTTTACTACCATAATTGCGTTTACATTGTTAAACACTCCAAAGTACATATGTATATCGTTTAAGAAGCATCCTTCTCACTGTTAGGGTACAGACAACATGAGATTAAAGTCCCTGATCAAGAAATGCTAGCAATTATTGTACCAAAAACCAATGCAGCCACAATCACTAATATCTAGCGCAACCCCATCCACTATAAATTATCACATAACATGCAACCACATTCCTGTGGAATCTAAAGGGGATTGTTTTCTTGCTAATTGTTTTCTTGCTAATTGCAGCTTGGGTTTGGTGTTCTCCACTGTGTTTCCTAGGTAGATTAGGCCCCATTAAAACTTCATGTCCCACTAAAGTGACAAGACGATTTGTCCAAACACCATAATCAAGATATGCAAGGTGGGTACAAAGATTAATTCTCACTGCAAGCAAACAGAAACAGATCTGATTGTACCATACAATCAAGATATGCATTAAAACTGCACCAATCATGTTCTCAGGCTCCAATGTTTTACTCTGAATGGGACTATTAAAAGAATTAAATCTCAGGCCACAAAACCAAACAAGTTGCACGTCTCTTGTCTTTTTCAAGTGTAGATCAATCTTTGAACGGGTCATTTCGTTATTTAGCACATGTCTCCTCCCTTATCCAATTTATTGGATTCATACGGAATTGCAAATACAAAGAACATTTTTTGCTGATGCTTTCAGTTCCTGTTCATGCTTTCGCTGGCTTTACGGCACTGAATTGTTTTTTGTCTTGTATGTATATATAGGGCTAACGTAGGATTTTTGCCTAAGAGGCAAAAGCAATGGTAACGTAATTAACAAGTATGCCGTATAAAAATTTCTTGAAAGAACTTTCCGGGGGTTGAAATTCATAGTCTAAAGTCCCACGAAATGCAATTCTCTTGCAGCAGGAGCTAATTATTTCATCGCAAAGTATAAAGTATTCTGCCTAGTACGGTAAAGCTTCTTTCTTCCTCTCGTCCCTCTCTTTCTCATGCTCGAATGCAAGAAAAAGAAATGGCCCGTTACCGGACATGATTTGGTCTGGGGGCATGCAATTTGTCATGGCCTACCAATTTCCATAGCGACACAAGTCCATGATTGACAAATTTTTGGCAATGGGAAAAAAGTAGTGTTTTTTACACTGGAAATAGATGAACTCTCATGGTGTTGCATGAGATAAATATCCAAGACGAATTGAGTACTTTCGAGTTGTAACTAATGTTTTGGTATTCGAGCACAAAGACTTCTTTGCACATTGAAATTTATGAGTAGAAAATTTTGCTTGAAAGTTTGAGAAAAATACATTTCTTTAGTTACTGATCAAGTGTCATTATCTGGATGGCATTTTGTTGAGGTAAGAATGATTAACGTTATGAGTTAGTTAATTAACTCCATTCTCAACAAAGATCTCTCTTTTTCCACAGATCGTTTTTGTGTTCTTCGCTAATGAACAACGTGTAAGCCAATCTGCCAACATCTTATGAAAAAAGTAAAACCATCAGAGGACTTATCTTTTCATATCCAAAAGGCGATGGCCAATGTCAATGCTCTAGATCTCAGTGTCTCATGATCATCTAAGTATAGCTTTTCAAGGACACATCCATTTATGGTCATCAAATTCAACCAAAAATTCAATGCTTTCCCTCCTATTTGTTTACACAGAACTATGACCTCATGCGACCTACAAACAGGTGCCATTGTGCCCGTGACATGCATTGACATTTCTTCTTGGCACTGATAATGATCCTGGCACTAAGTGCTAGTAGTAAAGCATAGAGCACTGACAGAAGTTAGTACCTAAAATTATACATGTTAAGAGCCGGTTTAGATTGCTATTTTTTAGAGTTTCTGTAAGAAAGTGTGCGGTAATGACTTGACGTATGTAAGATAACTATGTGATTAAAAATTATATTCACGAAAAATGTAAAATTTTTTTTTTTTTTAAATGGCAATCCAAAGTGTGTGCAAAGTATTTTGGTTGGCCAAAACCAACAAAACAAAAACAAAAAGTTCAGTTAAAGCTCCCAGAAAGAAAGATTCGTCCAACAAGAAAATGGAATCCTATCCCCGGAGGAATTTTTAGAAATGAGGAGGAAAGTGTACGACTATATTAGACTTGTATTTTGATGATATATAGTCTAAGATAGTAAAAGTAATATTCATTTTTTTTTGTCAGATTACGAGGAACCCGAAAATAGAAGAAGTAATATAGCCAAATTACAACTCTAAGAATATTACAACTAAACCCTACAAATTGTTAGATGGTACATTGTTAGACAAAATTCGCTTATACTCATGAAATTTGAATTAAATTTTGACCACTAAACCAAGATTTTATTGGCAAGCAATATACACATCTAAGCATATTTGGTTTTGTAAATTGCATTCTAATTTCATATTAACTATTTCGTCTAGAAATATTTATTTTTCCCCTCTGTGAACAAGATGGATACACTTGGTGTCTAAAATGGAAATTATATACAGCAGACTATTATAATCTTGTTTGCTAAGGCTGGTAATTAAAAATTATGGGTAATTAAAACATTTTCAGTATATCAGCCAAATAAGACATGACGTTTATACAATTATCACTTTTTCTCCAATAATTGTGCTTACATATATAGCTAAACCGAAACCGTTCAAGAGCATATTTGAAGAATCCAAAAAGCAGAAGACAAAGAAATCAAGCTCCAAGAACTCATGAAGTTTTCCCTTTTTCGTATATTTCTTTCTTTCTCTTTCTCTTTTTCTTTTTCTCAACTTTTGTTTCTTGGTCCATGATGTGATACCTAACAAATGTTTGTGAATGAAAGTAAAATATAACACGTGCCAGAATTAATAATATTATGAATATATGTTTTATCATCCTCAAATCTTATCTTAAAAAGCAAATGAATACTCGAGAGTGGAAACGCAATAATGAAAATAGAAAAATCTTAGTGGAGATTTTGCAAATGGATTCATATAATTTGGTGGCATGTATGGGTGTATCTAATTTGTCAAGATTCTCATGCTGCTTTTGTCCCATTATGGTTTTATCTTCATTTTCTCCTCCACCCCAAAACTTTTTTCTTGGCTAGCCGTCATATCTTAATAGCCACATGGTGGCGCACTAATTAGCCAAATCCGCATTTGCGTACAAACTAACAAAACGAAGAAAGATTGCTTGACATCCTACTGCCCACTTTGTTTCCTGTATTGTATTTGTCACAAAATTTTTGTCACAAGATCTTCATATATATATATATACATATACATATTTATATTTGTTACAACAACATCCCATTATTGTACATAAAATATTACAATAAGTATAACAATTGATTTGTCAACTAGTCAAGTTAAACTTGAATAGTATTTTATGTTCGATAACTTTCAAATTAGATTAAAAAGTTTGTTCAAATTTGGTTCAACAAATAAATAATTTAAACTTAAATAAAATTTTAAATTCGTTAAAATAATCAAACAAATTTGAATACTAGAGTGTTCGATTTGATTAAATTTATTTACACCCGTACGTATCCACATTTGATTTGCTTTAATTTTGGAAAACTAATTTATTGTGGGACAATATATAGTAGAGACTTTCATGTCATTCCTTCTAGGGCTAGAGCCGAGACGTCAGACACGATTCAAAGAATTCTTTTTTCCATAAAAAAATTTAGTACTGTCCATATATAGGATGTGGGACTTTATTTTCCTGTTCTTTAGAAGAATACTGTCTGAAATTCTTGACTATATAACTACAGTTTCTAATTCCATATCTCATTTTTGGAAATTGCACGTTTTCACTTCTCCCATCCAGTCAATAAAACGTTTAAAACGATGAACATCTTGACTTTTGAAATTAGTTTTCGACCGTTAATATGAAAAAGATGCAACCTTTGATCTACTAATTTTGTGATATGAGCAAATTGGAACACCTTTTCTGCACATTTTGAGATATAATTTCTTTTATTATGTCTACTTCTTCTCTCATTGTTATTTGAAGCAATGAGTTCATTGGCTTCATGGGTTGTGGCTAGAGGTGTCAAAATGGGTGACTTGGGCGGGTTTGGGTTGGATAAAATGGGTAATGGGTATAAGTGAGTCAACTCATTTATACCCATTTAATTATATGGGTATAAATGGGTAAGTCAAAAAATGAATTGGGTAACCCAATTACCCATTTATAACCCATTTATTTTAATTTTTTGTAAACTCATTTAAATTCATTTTTGCAAACTAAGTTATCAATTTATACCACTCTTTGTACCCATTATTAGTTTTAAATATTTACTTATAATGTTCAATAAACTTAATTACCAATTTTTTTTCATTTATACTCTGTCACAAAATTACCTATTATTTAATAATTGAATAATAAGAATATAAAAATTTGAACTAAGTACTATAAAAATTAATATAAAAACTTAATCCAAAAATTTTGAACCCCTAACATTTTTTTCATATATAAATATAAATTTTCATTTTATAAAGATAAGAAAATAGGCTAAAATTTATTATAAATTGGTAATGCTAAAAAATGAGCAAGTTAACAAACTAAGAGAAAATAAAATAATAAGATAAAACCAACAAATAATAATAATAATAATGAAACAAAAGTAGTTAACATCGTGACAAAATGAAAAATTTGAAAAAAAAAAGGTGGGGGAAAAGAAGAGACTTGGGGGGAAGAGAATTCTAAATGGGTTTGATGGGTTACCCAATAATACCCATTTAATAAATGGGTATTATTGGGTAACCCATTTATACCCATATACAAAAATTTAAGATACCCATACCCATCTATTCATGGGCGGGTATGGGTAAATTTAGTTAAGTGGATTGATTTGTCACCTCTAGTTATGGCTGTAGAACAACTTTTTACGTCTTAGAAACGAAAAGTAGAGAATTTCTTAGTTGGTTTTTTTTTTTTTTTTTTTTTTTGCGTTTATGAGGAGGCTAAAATGTCACAGATCTCTAAAAGTTGAGATAATTCTCACCTTTTACTAGCTTTTGCCTTATATTTTCCTGGAAAGGATGTTTTCAGGAAAATGCACTATCCTTTCTTAAAAGACGATAAATTTTGTGTACATCTTAATCTGTTGCTTTTGCTGATCAAATTTTTCAATAAAGCAGGGGTTGAACTAGTTCACTTGTTCAAGTTCAACTAGATGAAATGTATAGATTGTGCGTATCGTTTCACTAAATTAATAAGCTAAATCTAGAGAGTTATGGCTCCAATTTGCTGCAAAATTACAAGGTTTAAACACACAATCCTTAAAAAATTGCAAATTGAAATCCTTTTCTTTTTCATCTTGCTTCGATCGATTTACTTATGTTACAAAACTCTCCTCATGGATATAGGAAAAGTGATGAAAATTTGCTTGCTTCTTGTCATTGCACTTTAAGAGGAACTTTTCCCAATTGTACGGATTAATTGATGGTAATCAGGATCATTTTTTACTTGTGCACAAGTGGATATTCTGAATCCTTATACTAAATTGAGTATAATGTGTTTGGATTTATTGCAGAAAATTTTTTACGTTTTCTGTGAACACATTTCTCAATTACATTTTTACTTCACATACAGCAAATTCCTACAGTATATTTTTCTACAAAAACTCATAAAACTAGCAATCCAAACGGAAAATCCTCAAACTACAAATTTATGACACTAGCTAGTTAGTTTCTCATGATAGTACTACTAAAAAGTTGTTAATTCTATATGTAAGTTGTCTTCTTGCGTCAGAGGAAGCTTTGAAGAAGGAAGGAAACCAGCTTTTTTCTTGGCATATCTTTTCCAAAGGACAGCAGGGAAAAGAAGAAGAAAAGAATGGAGTAAATGACAAAGCAAAAGTATTTATTCCCTTGGATCAAATTTGGGAAAAGAACGTAGTACATTTTGTCCCTGCATATTTGAATCGTGATGCAATAGCTTGTCTCATAACAAAAGACACTGCTCAGAAGTCCATTATTTAATTTATGATGAACCAAAGTTCGACAATTCCTTTCATGCATTTTCTTTTCAGAAATAGTTGCATCTAGTAAAGTTCTCAACTATTCTTTGTTCTTTTCATTTTCCTTTTATTTTTCCTGACAAGGAACAAGTTTCAATATCATAAAAGGTTAAGATGTGACGAAGTTTTAAAGATTTAGTGCTCCATATAATTTTCCTTGAAGAACAGAAATCTTGTCAATTTGCATTATCAACAAAAGCTGCATAAAGCAAAAGGATTATGCTAGCCTCTCAAAAAGCTTGTGCCGGTAAATTTTACTTATGGATATATATTTGGATATGTATTACTACGAAATTAATGATTACTAGATTCTCATTAATTTTAATGCAAAATTAACTCACAAAATCTTGGATTACTCGATCTCATTTAATATGCTTTATAAGTGGATTATCTACAATTGGTATATGTAGGTTAAGCATTTACCAATTTTTCTGAAGGTGCATCCACAATGCAGCTCCAAGAGGATGATCATTTCTGCAGAGGTCTGTCAATAATGTAATGTAACATAGGAGGGCATCCTTCTTCTTCAGCTCATCAGATCAAACACCAGAGAAAAATAATTAACAAATTTCAAGGGTTTTCTTTCTTTTTCTTTTTTGTTTTTAATCTTTCTTGGGAGGGATCAAGGACTCAACAAGGGTAAATGTCATAAATTCCGATGGAATAGGAATCTTGACTCACTTTCCCATGAAAATTACTTAACAGTATAGGGATAAAAAAAAATTAAAGTAATGGCTAACACCAAAAGGTAATACCATCTCATGTGCCTCCAACTAGGGCTCCATCTTTTCATGCCCTCTCCTAAGTATTTTATATGCCCCACTCAAAGTACTTCTACTCATCAGCTGTACCAAACTAAAATAAACCTCTCAAATTCATTGTTTTTTTCCCCATTATTTATTTCTGCAAAAGGTACCAGTCATCAACCCTAACAAATAAACATCTCAAATTTACCTTGGGGACACAATTGAGTGCAAAGCATGTCAAATTTAGAACCCATCGCAGCCATATATTTGCTGGGCCATTGCTATAATTTGTGGATCCAACGGTTGGTTTGGGGCTTCCATTAAAGCAAAGATTATATGCACATCCACCTACAATAATCCCTTAAGACCCAACAAGCATGTGAAGATAGAGATTAGTTTATCAGTCCCAATAATGTATAATTATTGAAAAGATAGGGTACAATAGAATAGAAGCATCACAGTTTCACACTCACCTAGAAAAGTCTTTTGAATTTTTTTTTTTAAAGGGAATATGAACTTATAAATTAGTGAAAAAGTATAGACAATAACTGGCTTTGTCAGCCAACCATAGTCATACCAGAGCATTATTAAAACCTACCTAGAAGCAACAAAAGAATAGAACTGTGAAAGACAGAGGTAATTAACATTATCAATAGAAAAATTTTTATCACTACCTTGTAAACTACATGTTCAAGGAGAAACATCCTTGTTTTATTCCCTAAGGACAACCAAATACCTTATAGTAATCTCCAAATTACATTGAAGTGCCCCAGTGTTTGTTCTTATTACAGAAAGATCTCTGGTAAAATTTAACATTTTACACTGACATGCTCCCACGTTAGTCTTGTTCAAGTAATTGTTTATAGTACCTTCAAGTTTGAGCCAAATTTACATCCTCTCTTTATAGTATTCATGTGGGCAACTTTTGAATTTGCAAATAAAGTTTTTACTACAGTGTATAAGGCAAGAGGGAGTTGACATAATTTTACCTAAACTATAAGCTCAAAGATAATAGAAACTAAGATATTTGTAACATTTTAGTCTATTCTTGCACTTGAAAATATCAGGAATATGCAAATGTTCCATATAAGAGAATATTGCTCAAAAGGCAAAATGGAAGTCTTGGAATAGCAAATTCATCATTCATGGCTCTTACAAGACACAGAGATTGGCATTTGGACCACAACACCAATGGAATAAAGTGTCAAATATAGCTCATTTTGGTCTCCCCTCCTCTTACAGAAAGTGCCTTGAAGAATCGGGCATTTCCATGAGGGGTTATAGGGTGGGGTTTATGGGCTCAAAGCAACTATATTGTCTCCCCCCAAGAAAGTTGTACCAAAAAAAATGTGTTCCAATTATTTGGAATTTGTACCAAGCAAATAAAAGGTTGTCTCCAAGATAGTAATTTAAGTCTGAAAGTTTTGAGGATCATCATCATTCATCAGCTAGCATATGCCTTATTACTCAATGTGGGTAGATTTATATTAGGTTAGGAGGGTAAGTATAGCATAGGTATTTAATATCAGGAATTTCAACGTTTGTTCAGTTTAAGATATTCTATGAGGTGACGAAAGTGCAAGTGACAGACAAACTAAATTTTGGAAAGAAATTTGTGAGTGGCCATTTTTGGCGACTCCCAATTAGAAAAGAGCCTTGTAGGAACCATTCTCAAGTGTTGGTGGCCTCCTATTTATTTTAAATTGATACATTAAAAAAAAAATTACACTTCTTCAATCCTTTTCCCTCAATTATTGAAACGTTTTTGGTACTGTATGGAAAAGAAAAAGTAGCCAAATATTTGAATTAATTACAAGAAGAAGATTTTGATCAAATGTTCTTCAAAATGGACTTCAATAGTTATATATCTAAGGCAGGTCTGAAACGTTTGTTTAATTTCCACTGCACCCATTTCAAACTTAAAGAAATGAAGAGCGTTTCTATCAGTTCTGGAAATTTAAATTGAAATTGCTTCGCATGCAACGTAAAAACCAGAGAATGCAATTTAGTTTTTACTTTTACAGAACATAATTAAAAATAGTTGGAAAAGCAACAATTTCTTGAGTTGAGTTAGGTGATTTTAGTTTTGATGTCAACTTATACAACGATCAAATGATTAATCAGATCATTAATATAAGACTTACATCAGTGTTCTATGGATTGAACATCTGTGAAAATGATGACCAGACTTGTTTCTTTTTTTTTTTTCTTTTTTCAATATTGGGCTTTAAAGTCTCACATATTGTTTGAGCAGCTACATAAGAATGTCAAAATCTAATTAAAGCTCTAGTGCATGTCAAAATCAGAAGGATGGGGCCTCAAATACTAAAAGTAATTACCATTAAAGCTTATCTAAAATTTAATCAACCACAAGTAGGAACATGTAATGTGTTTATTTGGATAACTAAATTAATTAACTAGGAAACATTGTACTTTGTGTACTAGATGTCTAATAATTAAAAAAAAAAGTCCTCCGAAAGGTGCTTATCGATGGAATATCTTCATGGTTAATTCATCTAAACAACAAGACTAGTTAAAAAGTCACAAATTTAGGAAATGAAAATAAAAGACAAAAGAAACAAAGAAGAAAAAGAAGAGGGCAAATGTTGCCAACTATCTCAAGGACAAAAACTTCCAATATATGCTTTTAACGATGAATTTTCGCAGTTTTTTTTTTTTTTTTTTGGCATTAGATAGTGATAAAGATCAAGTATTCAAGTTGTTTAACATGCCATTTAGAATATAAGTAATCAAAAGGGGAAAAAATAAATAACTTTACCATTTTTCTGTTTGACACTTTTCCCATCTAACTTCTGAACAAACTCAAAAAAAAAATAAAATTAAGGGCCCTTCATTCTTCATTGATGTAACCAAAAGTAGTTTAAAGTTAGGATATCTGTTTATCTTTTTTGTTAAAGAAAATCATGGGGCTAATAGGAAAAGAGGGTTTCTGTAAAATCTTTCAAGGATTTGACTTTTTCAATTTCTTTTTTATGACAAGCAAGAAATTAATTTATCCCATTTGCATGACGCAGTTTCTCCATGAAGTGCACTTTTCATTTTCCTTCTCCATTTTTAAATGCAACTTATCTTGTCCTACTCCCATGTTTGTCAGTTCTCAATCTATCTTCAGTGGAATCAGCTTAAGCCATCTCATGCTCCTTAGACAATGATAGATTAAAAAAAAAGAAAAGGTCTCTATCATAACTAGTGGTTAAACTATTCAGTTTTCGTATAGTAATGGAATTGGGGATCTACTGAAGATTTCCTCTACAGTAAAAGGTAAATAAGAAATGTTTTATATTAACATTAAGTGGAAAAAAAAGAATCAAACCCTTCAGTTAACTTCACGTATAATTTCTCCTTATAACCTAGTAGATTATTAAGGAAGAGAAAGACACTTGGTAAGTAGCATTTTTGCATAACAAAAGGATACAAAAACAGGAATAATAATTTACACCGTTAGAAGACAGTAAAAACTTTACTTTCATATACGACAGCGAAGTTAAACTATTTCAATCTCCTATCAATCAATGATCAGAGTCAAAATCCAGAAAGGATTTACAGATTGCGACTTCGTGTGTCCATGGTTAAAATTCATTGCTAGATTCTGTTTTTTTGTTTGTATCTGAAGATGGTTTACCAAGAAGGATCTACATTCATAATTACCATGACTATTATTTATCCCTTAAATTGCATACACTTGTGCAAAAATGATTTACTCTTTGATAAAAAGCAAATTTCATAAACGACTTGTTGAAAGTCGTCCACTATGATTTGATTTACATCGTTGTTCTAATGACAGATTAAATATGTACTGAATATAACATATCACATTTGTAATTTAGCAGATACAATACACTAATTAACTCGTTTTTTTATCGTGTCCTTGGTACACCAAATCAAAATAACCAATACAAGAATTTGCAATTTTTTATGCATTCAAAATCTGTTAACTAACATCAATGCTTACAATATGTATTTAGCCTCTCCCAATACATGTATCTGCTGTTGTATGCATATAATTATATGTACCAACTGATGTATTATGTGTATGGATTTTAACTTCCCACCTAAGTATCACAATAAACTAATGCAGATGTATACTTGTAAGATAAGCCATAGTTTCATGAGTCAATGCTTCAATTACTTAAATAAAAAAAAAAGAGTCTGATTTGGACAAATTGATTTTATATGTAACTAATGTACAACGAATAATTGTTCTATTACTTTACACACAGATCTACTAAATCTTCAAAATTATTTATTGCAGATATTGTTGACTTCCATGGTTAGTTAACCCAAATCTTGTAATCAAGATTCAAAGAATTCATATGATTATGAGAATTATTCTTTGTAATTACGTAACCCCAAATGTATTCGATTAATCTTTTGTTCAGGTTGGACAAAATCATATTTTAGTAGAAAAAAAAAAGGAGTTGAAAATATTTAATAAATTTAATTTAATTTAATTTAAAAAAAGTGACAGAGGATTGCCGTCATGATCTGTGGACCGTGGTCCTCCGACACACATCCACAAGGCCTGCCTATGGGCCCAAAGTGTGTGGGCCCGAACTGCCACTTTGCGTAATTACAAGCAAAAAGTAAGGGCAGTCATGGAAGACGTCATCAAGAAAGCAACACCCCACTATCTATCGCCAACACCTTCTACTGACTCCACATTTTTCTGAAATTTTCCTCAGCTCTGACCTTCCCTCCAGAAACCTAAAGCCAAAAGTTGAATGAATTATAGAAGAGAAGTAAGAGTACAAATCCAAGATGACTTGGTACCCCAACAACTTTTTTATTTATTTATTTTTTTTTTTTTTTACGTTTCTACTTTTCTATTCGAAGTTGTTTGGTTTCATATATTTTGTTACAACATATTTAGGTGTGGTGGGAATTTTATAACAAAATTTATTGATTTTTTTCTTTTACCTTGAGTTCATTTTGTTTGATTTAACCCTGAGTATGGACTTGTTGGGGTGTATAAAGGGTTGCTTTTAGCATCTACCTACCAATGATTTTCATAATTCATCAAGAAAAAGGCACATTTGAGTAATTCCTCTTGTTACCGAAAAAACTGTGAGTTATGAAAGGGGAGTAATTCCTCTTGTTACCATAGCATGCCAAGTCTCCATTTCACCAACAAATAAGAAATGTATGTCTGCTAACAATTCATCTCATATTTGAAGTTATATAACATATTAAGTATCAAAACATAAAAGGGAAGAAAAACTTTGCTATTTTGCAGGGTTAGAAGGTCGTAGTTCAGCATTAAATTTTGATTTGTGGAGGAAACTATTTAAATTTGGTAATAGCTTTGGTTTTTTTTTGGATTTTTGGAGGAAAATTTGATAATAGTAGTTAGCTTTGTATATTTTCTTTTTTTTTTCCTCTCTAATTGATATGATTAATTTGCTGAATTTGTATGGTGTGACTAGAAATTTAAAAGGACTTGTCTGACGAGTACCCGGTAAACATTTGTTAAGAAGTACTTTAGATATTAAATTTTAGGAAAAATAAAATTAATTATAAAAAATATATAAATAGAAAGAAAGATAATAATTATTAGTATATATTCGTACGGTCAGTTGATGTGATTTAATTGTGTCAACGGTGTTCATTATATACCTAGCATCTGATATCTATGAGCGTTTACACGCCTCGATCAAAAAACCTAACTTAAAATTAGTCAGAATCATATAATTGTTATCTTGTCAAAATTTTATTCATTTCTCATTCTAGGAAAAAGTTTTAAGGTTTATCTCTTGCTTTTTTATTCTTTGAATCATTTGACGAAGTGCTGTCCTTTAAGCACTAATTTGGGTTTAAACTTTTGTTAAGAATCATACTCAGTCAAATTGAGACGTGGAACAATGCAGTTAAACCAATTAAATGGCTTCAGCGAAATATATTAAAAAGACTTGTTTATTACTCCAAACCAATTAAATCACACTTAAATGGAAAGAATTCTGATCTGAACCAATTCCAAGATTCTTGTACAGTCCTAAACGCAGACAGGAAAAAGTCCTGATCCTGAGGATGGAAAAAGACCAGAAAGCAGACAAAACCAAGGTCACTTTAGCACCCCCCACCTCCCTCCCTCCCTCTCTTCTCCTCTCTCCGTGGCAAAAGCAGAATTCCCCCAATCTCCATGCCCCTTTCTGTAAATCTAATGACTTTCATTGATTAATCATAGCATAGTCCATTTTTATTACAAACATAACCTGCATATTACAGTCTCTGGTCTTCCCTTCTGAGTTCTGAGCACAAAACAAAAGAGCAAGAGACTCAGCCCTGAGCAGCACAGCCTGAACTAGCCATTCAGAATTGCACACACAACACACACTCAGCACAGCAAAAGTCACCCTTCCACTCAGCACTCAGCAGCAGCAGCAGCAGCATAATAACATTCTCTTCCTCTCTCTCAAGAAAACACAAGCACAAGTCACAGCACGCAGTAGCATTAATCAATCAAGCCCAGATAAAGACAGTCTCTTTAGCTCAAGAACTTGCATAAAGTTCTGATCTTTGGCCATTTCTAAGCTTTGTTTTGGTGGGTTTTTTTTTTAATCTGGGGTGAGCTTGAAAATGGACAAAATGATGGTTATGGCTAGCTACTTGCTAAAGGCTTGTGGCATAGTGTAGATTTCACCGAAGGGCGTGTTTTTTTCTCAGCTGCTGTTGAGGTCTCTTCATTTTTCTGTTTTTTGCTAGAGAAAAAGAAGGGATTTTTATCCTTTCTTTTCTCTTTCAGTTTCATTTCTCTTCTTTTCCCTCTTCCTTTCTTCCCTTCTCTTTCTGAATAGAATGGGCAGCAGGATCATGATATCAGGAAACTTGGATCCAGAGAGGAAAAGGAGTGGTGGGTTGAGAACAAAACAGGCTGGTAGAGGCTCTTGCCGAGGAAGTTAGGCCTTTTAACTCAATTTTGCCGGAGAAGGAAAGAAGGAAAGAAACAAAGATGGAATCTTTCCGGCACTGAAAAGCTGATTTTACTCTATATTTATAAGCTCTGTTAACCCTTTAAATTCATCTCCGCCTATCTCTATCTCTCTCGACTTGTACTCATAGTCAGAAAAGGCTATACCTTCTGTGCCAGCTGGTAGTATCATCAATCAATATGGGGAGCTTGTTAAAAGAGGCTTTGAAGACTCTGTGTGGAGTCAATCAATGGTCTTATGCTGTTTTCTGGAAAATCGGTTGTCAAAATCCCAAGTGAGTTGAATGATTCTCTTTTGTTCTTTTTAGTTTCCCTTAAGAGAAAGTAATTATTTTGTGGATTTTAAAAGTCTGTACTTGTTATATGCTGATATGCCTGTGTTGTTTTCTTTTAAGAAGAAATAGTAGTCTCTCTTTTTCGTTCCTGGAATTTTGTGCTAACCACTGTTTAGCTGCTGAAAGAATGGAGGACAAATGAAAGGAAAAGAATCGTGTATTACGGTACTTTTCTGTTGTGCAGCTTTGTTTGCATCAGTGAACTGTTGGCTGGAGCTAATTATTGGGAGTTCTGTACACTTTTTTTTCTCATATTTGCTGTTTAAGCAAGAAGTAAAAGAAAATGAATATACAAGTAAAATTGATTGTTTAATATATCTGGTAGTTGGAAGTTGTATAATTTATTTATACGTTAACGATGAAGATGTGATTTGACGTGTGAAAGATTGATTGGATATTCTTGTCTTGTTTTTGCTTTAAATCCAGTAACTTTCATTTTCTAGTTTTGGAGTTTTCTGTTTGGTCCGTTCTGCTTGTCTCCGAGAATCTTAGTGGGGAAAAAGGAGATTTGTTCTACTCTGATGAAATCCTCCCAGCTGTTGGTTTCGTATATATGAACATATTCATTTCTGATTCCATCTTTCTTGTTTGATTCATATGTTATTATATTACTGTTTTAGACGAAGTTCTGAATCTTGGACCCTTTTTTTGTTTGGTTTCTCGAATAAGCTGATAAAAGTGGCAACATATATGTTAGTTCCTGCCAATTATTCTCCAGTTCTAGTCATTAACTGGCTTTTCTGCATTAGCTGGAGCACAATTTTGTTAAAATGCATGATAAAGTTGATTAACTTGATTGTTACTTGGCAGACTTTTGATATGGGAAGAATGCTATTACGAACCAGTGATTTATGCTACTGGTCTACCCAGAAATTCTGGGATTGAAGGGTTTGAAAATTGGAATTCAGCTGAAGCTTGTAATTCTCAGCTTGGTGTTGGGGCAGGAAATGAACTTCATTTACTTGTAAACAAGATGATGATGGAAAATCAAGTTAATGTGTTGGGAGAAGGGTATGATTATCTTAATTAATGTTGGTGGTTTTTGGCACGGGGAGTTGCTTGGTATTGCATGGGTATGTATATAATTTTTTTAACTTGGGTAATTTTGTCTCTCAGACTAGTTGGTCGGGCTGCATTTACTGGAAGTCACCAGTGGATTCTTTCAGAGAACTATAGGAGGGATGCACATCCACCAGAGGTATACCATAATGCTTCTCTGGTTTCTACAGTTCAAGTTGCGTTTAAATTAGCATTACAATGTGCAAAGTTGCGTGTGTGCAAAACGTGATGGAAATCTAAGTGAATCTCTGGTCTGCACATTCATCCATGTTTAAATAGAGCTGTTCCATCATTCCTATTTAGTTTAGGTACACTTTGGCCCTGTCGAAGTTAAACCAATGCTACAACAACTCGACCAAACAATTCTTCTCTTAATATCGAAAAATGGGCTGTTAATGTAAAAAATAGGATCAAATGATGAATTTTTTTCCTAATGATGTTAATGGCTACTGAGTTTCTTTCTGTTTCATCAGGTTCTGAAAGAGGTGGTTCAACAATTTTCAGCTGGCATGCAGGTAAAATGCTATTGATACCAAGTGGAGCATTAGATGATTCTTCTATCCTGTTATATTGATACTGATTGTGTTTGACATGCAGACAATTGCAGTAATTCCAGTCCTTCCTCACGGTGTTGTACAACTTGGTTCATGCATGCCTGTAAGTTCTTTCTTCCTATCATGGATCCAAAAGGTAGCTTAGCACCTCTTGTATGTGTGTTTTCCGGATTATAATTTGCTGGTAATTTTAGTGTTTTCTCAATACCAAGTCTATTGATTTCTAAAAAAACACAGGATTTAGCAAGTCTTTGACTATATCGAGAGATTATCGAATCATATGATTCTTCAACCTTCTTTAGAAAGTAAAAAAGAATCAAATTTTGTGTTTCAGATTATGGAGAATGTGGCTTTTGTAAATGATGTGAAGACCTTAGTTCTTCAACTAGGATGTGTACCGAGGATCCTGCTATCTGAAAGTTACGCAACAAAAGAACCAGCCCCAAAGCTTGGAATTCCTGTGTGCGCTGGAAGTTCTTTTATGAGAAATTGTTCTGAGAGCTCAGATATGTACGCCTCTACTCCTTTTATTGCTAACAGCTGTGACTTCAAGACCAACTTGACTCAAATGGAAGCATGTCTGGCTCAAACTTCTGGTGCGATTGGACAAGTTCAAGGTATTGATCATCCTTCTGTTGCTATGTTTCAAGCCTCTGACTTTTGTCGAAGTCCGTTGGCATCTCATGTAGAACAATACCAAGCAAAAATTGGTCCATCAGCAAATACAAATAGTCCTTCTACAGGCCAACTGGCAAATGGAGTTGCAAAAGCTGAAGTAATGTGCTCAAACCCTGAAGTTTCATTGAATCAGCAAAGTTTTCTGTGCATTCCAAGGTCGACATTCAATTGTCAACCTGCTATTGGCTCATCAGATATAAATCGCGGCAGCTTAAAATTTCTGGAACAACAAATCTTATCCAACAGTAGTTTCCAGAATCATATGGATAAAAGTTTCAATGTATCCAACAACATGATGATGTCCATTCTAAGAGCTAATGCAGGCCTAGTATCCAGTTCTTCTCAAGATTCTGTCACTTGCCAATCAGCTAATGTAGGTGAATCGTATGGTGGTGTAAAGAGCAATAGGATATCAGTTTCAACAATGGGTTCACTTTCAGATGCAGACCTGCTCTCCTGCAATAGTAATTCTGGCGCACATAATGTCAGTGACTCTCAGATTGCAAATTCATCTAAACTAGAGGGTTCTTTGTCTAAAGCTGTTGATTGCTCAAGTGCATGTAAGTTGCTAACAAATAACTCTGCAAGTGGATATCCTTCTGCAGATAACAAGTTGATAGGCATTCATCTGGTTGATGTCAATGACAGAGTGGACAATGATTTGCATCAAGCCTTTAGTGCCCAACTCTCTCAACAGTCTGATAATACCTGTTTAAGCGAGTGCAACCCAAGTTTAATTCCTAAAGATGAAAAGCATGGGAATGGAGTTCAAAGTCTAACACTTGGGGAAGCCTTATATGGAGATGGATGTGCTCAAAATCCTTCTGGAGATGACTTGTTTGACATACTGGGGGTTGATTTTAGAAACAAATTGCTAAATTGCGGCTGGAATAACTCTCAGAATAGTACGTGTGACTCAAGCATAACATATTTGGATAAGAATAGTTCTGTGTGGTTTAAAGGTTCGGATGCTTCTACTGACTTGTATCCTGTCAATCAAGGACAGTCAGAGAGCAGCATATTCTCTGGGGCGAGCACAGACCACCTTTTAGATGCTGTTATCTCCAGTATCCAACCTTCAGGCAAGCTGAACATGGATGATAGTGTTTCTTGCAGGACAATGTTGACCAACACAAGTAGCTCCTCTGCTCCAAATGCTTCACGCCCCTGCTCCATGGTCAGTTTGTCTGGTCAAACGCAGGGAGATTTATTTGCTTTTCCTAAATCCATGACAAAACCTGGTAGTCTTGGCTCCTATTCATTGGGATCTGGGCCCGGCAAGGATGATAAAGGAAGCTATTCCAATAGTGGTTCCATATGTGGGTCACAAATTAGCTCATGGATTGAACATCAAGATGTCAAGCCAAGTAGCAGTGTATCAACTGCATATTCTAAGAAACCTGATGAAATGACCAAGACAAATCGCAAAAGGCTTAAACCTGGGGAGAATCCTCGACCCAGGCCAAAAGATCGTCAAATGATCCAAGATCGTGTCAAAGAATTAAGGGAAATCGTGCCAAATGGGGCAAAGGTGAGTTTCTTATTCAAACTCTGAACCTTGTTTCTCGTTTCCCTTCGTTCCATTTCTGTTTCAAACGCAGACTAGTAATGCACTTGATTGATACCTGATTTATGTAACAGTGTAGCATTGATGCACTCCTAGAACGAACTATAAAGCATATGCTTTTCTTGCAAAGTGTCACGAAGCATGCGGACAAGCTGAAGCATACTGGAGATTTTAAGGTAGTTGCATTCTTGGGCAAGATTTTCGTACTAATACAAACTCTAAAAGGCAGATGCAAAACTATAAGGAGATTAATGTGGCATGGACATCTCGCACATGTTACTTATAAATGCTACTCTGAAACTAAAAATAGTACAGATTTATAAAATTATTTTACTAGTTGGACTTGTACAAAACCAGGGTACTATAGAAAGTCTAAACAACTAACTCACAGAATATTTGAGGTGATGGAAGAAACTTATGACGCTGATCCTTTTATTTTTGAATTCAGCAGATACTTGGCAAGGAAGGTGGACTACTTATTAAAGATAACTATGATGGTGGAGTTACATGGGCATATGAGTTGGGCTCCCAGTCTATGGTCTGCCCTATCATAGTTGAGGATCTTAATCAACACCGTCAAATGCTTGTGGAGGTACTCATTGACATCGGTTACAGGGTGTGACGCTTTTGCAATTTTTACTTGTTTTGATTAACATTTTGTGTTGTGACAGATGCTTTGTGAAGAAAGAGGTTTGTTTCTAGAAATAGCTGACATAATTAGAGGATTGGGACTGACAATCTTGAAGGGCATTATGGAAACTCGCAATGAGAAAATCTGGGCGCGCTTTGCTGTGGAGGTAGGTCTTGTAGTAAATGGTTGCTTCAGATGGGAATCTTGACCTCAAACTTTGTATTCTTATCCCCAAAAGGGGTGCAAATAACTAGGAGTATATCAGAAACCTTGACTAGTTTTTAGTGATATCATTTTATCTATTTGAGATCGTCTCTGTTTGTGGCCTCTATGGAGTTCAGGTAGTGATTTCGGTGTGGAGGAAAAGGCTGCTAGATTACTACTTACTGTTTTTATACTTCTTCTACCTGTACTTGTATATCCTGCTACTATATGTGAACAGAATAGTTAAGCCTTTTACTTGGGCAATCAAGTGCAAATTTTAAATTACTATTTCTCTCAATAAGCTTGTTAACTAAAACATTTTTTCAAGCAGGCTAATAGAGATGTGACAAGGACGGACATCTTCATCGCACTTGTTCGTCTACTGGAGCAAACAACCAAAAATGGTGCAACTCTGGCCAACTGCATTGAAAGTGAGAGTATGATGGTTCCTCAGTTTCAGCAAGCTACCTCAATACCAGCATCTGGTAGGCCATGTGATTTGCAGTGATCCATCTGCTGCGTAACTTTAGGTCTGGGATATGTTAAGAGTGAGCAAAGTTTTATGCTTGCTGTGACTAACAGTTGTTCCAGACGAATTAGCTTGTTGATCCAACAACTGACTGAAGTTTGTTATCTTCCATGAGCTAAATTGTATTCCACATCGATTTAGATCTGGGAAGATGAGTTTAGGCAATGAGAACTACAGTGTGTAAGATGCTTCCTAGACTGTTTACTCTCTTGCATGGTTGAAGCTTTGTTCTTCCCATAGTTTCACAGTTTTATTAGTTGGAAGGAGATTAAACGAGAGAGAACAAGATGTTTGCATGGTAGAAGCTTTGTTCTTCCCATAGTTGTCGCAGTTTTATTAGTTGGAAGGAGGTTTTAACAAGATGGGAAGGAAATTTTCATCTCCCTCCCTCTTTGATTGCAGAAAGGGTTCTGTTTGATCATCTGTCTGTTGTGAATTATCACATTGCTTCTGTACAGAAAAGGAGATGATGATAGGAGTCGTCCAAGTTTTCAATTGTCTGTTGACATTGCCTATTTCTAGTATTATTTGGCATTTGCTTCTGGTTTGATTGTGTGTTATTCCAGTAAAATTATTTTCAACCTTCATCATTTTCAATTCAACTTCTCAAAATCTTATGAACATTTTGTGGCAGTAGAGTGCTTTGATGCCAAACACAGAATTTTGGCTGAAATTTGCATTGATAAAGCTCAACTCAACAATTCAACTAATTACAATACGAATTGTACTGCACTTTTTTCCTTCTTTAAAAGTCAAATTATATTAAATTTTTTTTTTTAAGTTCAGGTTACCCTGAATTTTACAAGGGAAACTACTGCAAATACAACAATTTTTCCTTTGTCAACCTTGGAAAAAAAAGTTGAAATTCTCAATGTTGATGACTACACTAGATCTCCCTACATGCTCAGCCGACTTTCCCAAACAGACAAAGCAAATTAGATGTGCTAAAACATTCCTAATGGGATTGTGTGGCTCTCAGTCCATGGATTGGGTGGACAAATTGAAAATCTGAGTGGAGATTTCCCACCTCCGAAAGTAACATAGGCTCTTGTTTCTGTTGTGTTTTGCGGCTTTGGATGAAATTGTAGAAATCTTGTAATGAAGACCAGATACAGATATTAGTGAGTGGATGTCCACCTCATGCATCAGACATCATTAACATTGAGTAGTTTCTTTACCTACTCCAATGAGGAATGAGGACACTAAAAGCTTTACTTACAGCAGAGATAATCAGATGTCAAAACCCACCCAAACCAAAGAAATATTTGCATGCAATAGCAATTAATACAGTTAAATTCATCGTAGTTTGCTTTCAAATTTGGTTCGACAATTAATCAAGTCAAACTTGAACAGCATTTTATATTTGTTAATTTTCATACTCAATAATAAAAAAAAAACTCGTTCATTCTTGATTCGTCAAATAAACAAGTCAACTTTGAACGAAATTTCAAACCAGTCTAAAATAATCAAATAAGTTTGAATATTAGGATGTTCGGTTTGATTAGATTCATTTATACCCCTACATTTTACCTCATTTAACCAAATTAATTTGGTGCTAATCTAATTTAATGGTGTGAAGCAATTGGATCAGTATTTATCATTTCTCACTTGTAGCTTTTCCATCAAGAAACACAAGTAAAATCTCTTGATTTCAACAGTAGAAAATGGCTATTGAAATATGCAAGAAATAATCAAATTAAATGTTGGATAATTCTACTTTTCTATCTTTTTTTCTTTGTAAGTCCATATTTTATTGAAAAGGAGAAGCAAACCAGCTTTGAAAATGGAGAATATTCCAAACCAACTTTTCCATTCTTATTGTTTCACTATTTGGTTCGGCATATTAATTTTGATGGAATACTCTTTTTAATAACCAAACAGCACAAAAGAATATTCGTCAGAGTTATTAAATCATATACACACATGGGATTTTTAGGCATGAAAAAGGAGAAACAAGAAATTGTACTCCAGACGAATATTTAATGCACCAATAACATGGTACAAATAAATGAACTGGCAGAGTATAAAAAATTTAAAAACTGCTGGAGTCACCAGGCCATTCAAGGTGACTGTTTGATTCCCTATGAACTCCATTGAAACTGCAAATATTTGCAGATGTTTCAAGTTTCGGGTTGCCACTAAAAAAAACATAATGCTGTTCAAAATTCAGCCCTGACAAATATATGGGCATTTGTGTTAGATTTGTTGATGATTTATATTCCAAACCCTTGATCTTACAAAGTAATTTTTTTTTTCTTTTTTTGTCAAAACGGCACCCTACTCCTACTCTAGTTTATTCTAGGGGAGGGTCCAATTGGACCTACCGGGGTACCAACGGAAACTAAACTATCATCGGATCAGACGGATACATTACGCACCCGTATAGATTTAAATCACTTAAAGTGGCAAGCCACATATAGTAACAAGTGACAATTAATAGGGGGTAAAGTTTGAACTCTTAACAAAGCAATTATCAAAAGAAGAAACCAAGTTTGGATTCTTCTTCTACGACAGAATATATTCAAACCCATGAACATGACTTTTACAAGACAAAATTATAATAAAATGGATGGCGTTCTCGTGCTACTAGTTGCATCAGCAGGAATCAAGAACAAAATCCAGAATTATTCCAATAGGTTTGATTCTTTAACATCTAAGTTTGCTTTTCTGTCTTGCCCTATATTGGTGCGTGCCAAAGTGATTTCCACAAGAAAAGAAAAAGAAAAAATAATTAAAAAAAGGTTATAAAAATAAGATAGTAGGTGTTACAAGTTTGAATTCTGAGGCATGAGATGATTTTCTCAATTCATAAGATAAAAGAGATCATATGACAAAACCCTTTGTAAAACTTTGCAAGAAAATTGAGACTGATTATTCTTCCCATTACGATTTGTGGAGAGCCAGACATGTGGTATTTTCTCAAACAATTAAAATATTCCTCCATTGGTAGTTAAAGTAGTTGCATATTTTGTATAAAAAAGCGGCAGCTAATTAATCTGTCTTTTGGAATGAAAAGACAGTAACCTAAATTTGAATGGCTGATTTCTTTTGATAAAACAGACATCTTTTATAGTCAATTTTTGCCTTCATAAAATTCCACAAGTAGCAAACTTTATTTTGCACTCTCCCTTAAAGACTAACAATTATAAAATTGTTAGTTGTAAAATTGAGAAATTGTAAAATTGCCTAACAACAATTAATGGCAGACACCAGAATTTAGTTTAGGTAAGGGAAAAGGTAAATATAAACTTATCCAAGGAATGTTTGGATTCATTGAACTCAAAGACAACAAACTCACAATTAACCAGGAAAACATCTCCTTAGGTGCTACTAATTTGACTATTTCTATTTCTCTATGTTTTTAGTTTCTCTCAGCACTAATTTGACTCCTTTTTCTTTTCAATTTCTGTGATGGACTTTTATGTTGTGTCAGTGAGTTCATTATATGAGAGTTACAACATTATTTTCTTAGGAAAATATGACAGATGAAAAATATATCTCTTAAAAATGCACTTCGCTTCACTTATGGTTATTTTTTAAGGTAGTTCTCAAACATATCACTGCATAAATTTTTGGTTAAACGTATACGTTAAATAAAAAAAATAGTTGAAAAATGTGTTTAACCTAAGCTTGCCGAATCAGTTTCTTAGTTGAATAATCCATTAGTAATCCCACGCATGAACTTAAAAGTTTTCCACACAATGCACCTACAAGTTCTGACACCATTTACAAGTGGATAACACTCAAAAATGGAATAGTATAGAACCTCTTGTCTGTGTGGTTTTCCTGTTTTTGGTACCAGGGACCTGTGGTTAAGTGATTATGAACCGCAACCTTGTCTGAAGTCGGAATATTTTGGAAAAGACTTTTAACATCTTTGGAGGCAGGTTAAATCTAGTCGTTTCTAAGGGTAAGGGATTGCATTCCATAATCTCAACGAAAGGGATAAAGAATATTACTTGTAGACAGATAACACATGTCGACATTGTGGTAAAACCATTGTCTAGCAAATGTGACTAAATTCTACAATTCTAACCCATATGCTGTAACAAAGACACCAAACATTTGTTGTGCAACTATAGGCCACTCCCAAAAGATCCTCATGATTAAGTGTTTACCCTTCAATCTCCTAATGCCCTTTGAAACATTGATTGCCCTCACAAAGTTTGAAATGATTTGACCATCCTCTCCCATTATAAGATTTTAAATGTTGCCTCTCAACGTGTTGATTTTGTTTTCGGATTTGCCTTGGTTCAAGGAAAGAGGGGAGGCTCCATTTTCCATATGGGAATGGCTAAGATTGACCAAAATTTTAAGGTTCAAAGAAGATGGTTAACATATTTAACATGTCATACATAACTTTTAATGTTGTTTGTGAGTGCTTCAAATCGGTGTCATAAAATTTGTATGTTGGACAAGATGTTATATGATTTACAACAATAAAACATACCAATTAAAATTTGATTATAACACTCACAATGTTTCAATCTCTTATCCACGTTCAAGTGGCACTTTAAGCCGTCAATAGTTAGAACCTCCAAATCAACTTACAACTAAAAAGTGAAAACTATACATATCATCCACAATTTTCCAAGAGATGCTAAAGAAACTGCATAACAGCTTGATCTCAAAGTTTGTACCAATGCAAAACAGTTCATTGTACCACTATGGAATTCTACTTGCCTTTACAAAATAATCACAGATAGCTACCAGGTGGACCAATTATATCTTCTTCTGGTAGAAATCCAACAAGAACAAGGGTACCTCAAATATTTATGTACCTGTTATTAGAAGAAAGCCTCAAAAAATCAATCTTAGCTTTACTTGAGGTCATATGGACTGCTGTATGTGGGTAACAGATAATGTATGCTACTGTCATAAACCACCCCAACTTAGTCATTGTAAGAACTTTCTTTGTACCTGCATCGTACGAAAAAAGAACCTTTATGACTTGTCCAAGACATAGATATATTTTAATGTCTGCGTCCACATTCTCTCTTTTCTTATAAATTGATCATCACCTTCACTCCTCAGACCATAGCCCACAAGAGTGATTTGTCCATATATTTCATGCAACCTATAGTACCTGTTAGCTCATTTAGTCATGGAAATGGGGTCTGGAAACAACGAGAAAGCCGGCATTTTGACGAGGGGATGGCGGTGGGTGAAGGATTTACCTAAGAATTCATTTGCAAAAGGTGTAGAAATTGCTAGACAAACAAAGAAGATTGGCCAAGATGACCCTAGAAGAGTGATCCATTCCCTTAAACTAGGACTAGCACTCACATTAGTTTCATTGTTCTACTACTTTCAGCCACTTTACAAAAATTTTGGTGTCTCCGCAATGTGGGCTGTGATGACTGTAGTGGTTGTTTTTGAATTCTCTGTAGGTGAGTTGCCAACTACGAAATCCATTTTATTTGGGAAGTCTACTTGTCATTCCAAATCTATGTAAACTCCAAAGAAATACTGAATTGGGATACTTTTTCTAATGTTTTCAGGTGCAACAATCGGCAAAGGATTAAATAGAGGACTAGCAACGTTTATAGCTGGTGCTTTAGGTGTTGGAGCACATTACTTGGCCAGCATGACAGGGAAAGTAGGCGAGCCGATATTCATTGGGCTATTTGTGTTCCTCCAAGGTATGTTGTTTCTAGTGCAATATATATATATTGCACCATTGCTTTATCTCTTAATCTTATTTAACATCTTGGGATAAGAGAGAAAACATCCTAATAATATGTTCATGATATCTTGGTGATTTGCAGCTGCTGTAACTACATTTATTCGATTCTTTCCCAAAGTGAAGGCCAGATATGACTACGGATTGGTGATTTTCATCTTGACATTCAGTCTTGTGTCCATATCCGGCTTTCGAACTGATGAAATACTTGATTTGGCGCATAAAAGATTATCTACCATATTTGTTGGTGCGTCCACCTGTGTGATTGTTTCGATTTTCGTTTGTCCTGTATGGGCCGGTGAAGATCTTCACAATCTCGTAGCTGATCATCTTGAGAAACTTGGAAATTTCTTAGAAGGTACAGTTTTGATCCTAGAGTTATTGCAGTATGCCATTATAATTTATAAACCAGGTTAAACCACTAGCCAGTTGAATTTTCTTGTTATATTATGAGCTCGAAAACTCAAGAGTTGATCTTTGATTTTAGGCTTTGGAGAAGAATACTTTGCAGGATCAGTGGAGGCAGAGTTTAAGGATAACAAGTCTTTTCTGGTTGGCTATAAAAGTGTTCTTAATTCCAAAACCACTGAAGAAAACCAAGTGAGCAGAAGCTTTCTGATGCTATTAAAATCTGTTGTACTTAACGTACATGCACTGATCTCTGCATGCTTCCTTTGCAGGCTAATTTGGCAAGATGGGAACCCGGTCATGGAAAGTTCATGTATCTCCATCCCTGGGAGCAGTACCTGAAAATTGGAGCTCTGACTCGAAAATGTGCCTGCAGAATTGAAGCTCTTAACAGCTACCTGAATTCTGAGATCAAAGTATTATACCATCAACAATCTCTAACACACTTATATTCATTCCATACTTCGTAATTATAACTAATTTAGAGTTACATCACTAAATAAGGTCCACGAATGATATGGAATCTGAAGCAAATTATAACAACTTCATAGAAAGATAATGGCATGAAGCATTACCAAACTAGAAAGAAATTTAACATCTCTTCAGGAATTAATAAAAACTTGAATTTTTCAATGAATTTTAGGCAAAAGGCAATGAACAACCACATTACTGCTTCTTAGTGAACCTATCACGTGTTCAATTAGTTGAAAACCAGTTTTATTAGTTAGCAACACTCGAACACTTCCCGACTGGTGCAGCCACATCAATCAGGATGTTTGTATCGACTTCAATTAGCTTTAACAGAAACAATGTTTTTTTTCTCTTGGCAACTAGCAAAGATAGGGCTTATTCATTTTCTGTAACGAAAATTTTCACCAAACTACTATTTTAGGATTAAATGATTTTCTGCTGCTTTTCTCATAAAACTGATGCAAATTACGCTACTGTTTTAGGCACCAGAAGAGGTCTTTCAGAAAGTCCAGGAGATATGTACAATAATGAGCAAAGAATCAGGTCAAGCACTCAAAGAATTGTCATTGGCAATCAGAACAATGACAAAGCCATCCTCTCCTAATCGTCACATTGTAAACTCGACAACAGCAGCCCAGAACCTCGAATCCTTACTCAAGTCAGGCTCATGGGAAGGCATTAACCTTCGACAGCTAATATCAGTAGCAGCAGTTGCATCTCTGTTAATTGATATAGTCATCTCTGTGGAGGATATTGCTGAGTCTGTTACTGAGCTTGCAACACTTGCAAAATTCCAGAGTCCAGAACTGAATGTCCCAGAAAGCAAAATACCATCAAATGCAGGCATCAGTACTAAACAGCTTCAAGTCCAAGATTGTCCTCGTGTCATTATTTCCATTAATCTAACTCCAGCCACTCATGAAGTCCACCAATCCCAGTTTCAAGATTCGAATCAAGAAGCCAAGCAAAATGTCCAAGTGTAAATATGATACAAAACCACAAACAAGTATTAAAGTTTGGGGTCATATCGAAGTATATATATTCTAGCATTTTATTCTTATGTATGCAGAATCCACGTATAACTTATTTTGTTACTAATACCAGAGCAGACAAATCCTGCTAATGAACTTGTATCCATCGAATGCAACCTTTTTTATCCAAATAGGGGGTTAACCCTGTAAGCATATCTATCCATCTATTACTATTATGCAAAGCACCATGAGTTTTGGTATTTTAACTATAAGCATTGTTGTGATCTTAGCCTTCCTTATTCCGGTCATGCAATTATTAATTGATGATTGAAATATCATATTGTGCCCTTATTATTTATTTAATCATGATTAAATACTATATATACATGTTGGTTTACAATTTTGAATGAGAACACAAAGGTCATCAAAATATTAAATTGACGATTAAATTCACTTTATTATAACATATCAATTAAGAAAATGAAAAAAGCAAAATGGCAAAAATAATTCAAAAATACTAAAACAAAAGGATTTTTGAACTATAATTAACCTTTTAAAATTGTACTTATACTAATGCATATTTTCTCCTATTGTCCTCACTTGTTAATGTCTTAGACTATAAAATGTCACCAAAATGTTGCTTAGAAAAGTTCTTCTCAAAATGCTCTAAAAGTTTGAATTAGAAATTAGTCTTTTAAGGAATGTGTTGGTGGAAAGAAGGGATCATTGCTTAATTTTTATTAATGAAACCTTATTGCTACGAGGCTTGAAAGCTTTGCTTATCTATGCACAAAACTTAGGAAGGGCAAAGGTCATCTATTTATAAAAACCAAAAAAAACCCCAAACTTAGAGTTATGGTGATAATCAATTTAATTTAATACTCTCATCTAACACCATCAATTGATTTCTATAATTCCTACAACTTCTTAATGTGAATATGGGTCAATAAAATGGTGGTGTTAATCATTGATTGAACCATTTATGCCCTGTACAATGGCTTAAATCAAGACTCGATAAAGTGTGAAGTTACGAAAAAACTTTTTCAAGTTGCATGAGAAAGAAGACTCAATTATGAAGAGGGAAAATATTGACGGATTGGCATTGGAAATTGGTTATGATAGTAAAGCAAAGGAAGGTTTAGATTCAGAATTTCAACTTACACGTACTTGAAAGTACTCCTAGAGACTTTTAAGGTATTTTCTTAACTCTGCCTAAGTTTTTTATAACAATATATAGAGTATAGATTTAAGAGATTCTTAAACTCTTGCATTGATTTTAGATGCCATGATTTCCAATTGATTCGATTTGGAGCTAGAAGAAGGAGTTAGCTTAGGATCTCTTATACAATGGTTACAAAAGAGCATGCTTTAACAAATATTTTGTTAAGTTTGATTTCGTATATTGGTCTGGTAAATCATACAAAATTTTCTCTTATTACTATGACAACTCCTGTAAAATGGTAAAATATACAGTAATTTAGTTAACCTTCCATCTTTAGAGTTTTTATATGTTAGAATGTAGTATAAATGTTTATTTTTTTAATATACAATAAATGTTTTGTTGGCAATTACTACATTTTATACAAATATTATGTTACAAATCAAAATTTTGCAAGAATTATAGTACATCAAAAATAGTATACCTTAAGAAAATATATTTACGTGCAAAGTACGTGGCTTATTACTAGTCTTTTAAGTGTACATTAACGCAAGAAAAGCAGCCGGTTTATTTTTTAGCCTATGTTGCCAGAAATTGCTAAATCACCTAGAGATCTCCTGTTTCTGAACCTATTTACCGTGACAGATTTGAAGAGCTTCTGTACTGTTTACAATGGTGCTACATACGAAGACTCACTTTGCAAAATGGTTAATAAGGGTTCGTTTCCTAACTACATTCCTCCCAAAAGAACTTTAACTATAAAATTAGAATTTTGTCCGTGCCTTAGCACGGTTTTTTTTTTAATTTATTATGAATTTATACAAATATAAATAATTTAAATACAAAAAGTAACAACAATCCTACATATTCATCTATATTAACTTTAAAAAATTAATGTATTTTAAATGTTCAATTATTTACTAATTTTTAAAAATTTGTTTACATACTTTCATTATAATATGATAGTATACATCAAATCATGTACTCCATATCAAAAATTTGGCAGATATTCTTGTAGATAATTTAAATTTTTATATTGACCATAAATCTAGAACTATATATTCATATTTAATTAAGTAGAAAAAAATCTAGCAATTCATTTTTTTTCATCGATAAATATTCAGTTTCCAATAATATTGGTAAATCTGTTGGTGTAATAGTTAATTCTTTTTTTACACACTAATTTAATTCAAAATTTTGGGAAGAAATGATGAATAATTTGAATACTAATCAACGGTATGGTGGTGAAAGGAAGTAATTTGGGATATGTAAGATTTCAATAATTAAGGAAGTAATTTGGGATATGTAAGATTTTAATAATTGTGATTTGAAAAAAGTTCTACTATATGTAATAATTTGATAGAAAGCAAAATCATTAAAATAAGATTAATTATTTTTTAAAGCAATATCATTAAGATAAGATTAGTTATTTTTTAAAGTTATTTTAAAATTAGAGATAATTTTTAAACATATAATATAATCCAAATAGGATTTAATATGGGTAAAATCCAAGTGACCTATAATTTGTTAATTCTCTTCAATTAGACATGTCATATAGAAATGAGAAAAATTCTGATTAAAATAGACACTTTCATATATATGTATATAGATTCTGCACATGCTAAAGACAAATGACATATAATCAAAGGTGACTTTAATTTGAGTTGCACAATGACATATTTAGGACCATCAATAAAGAAGATCTTAAGTCAATTTTTCATACAAGCAAAATTTTACATTAGTCACCTATGTAGAAAATAAACAATAACCATACAAGTGGATCCATCACTTAGTGTTGTCTGCCTATAAGCAATGATTCACCCCATGCATGTGATGGTTCGTATCATTGCTAAAACAGAAAGTTTACAAATTAAGAAATGAATGGCAGCATGACAAGGTTGAAATTAAGAACCAGATCCTAATAAAATAATCAATGGAGAGAGTCAACTTATCTGCTGAAACACTAATCTTGTTGCCACTAAGCTATAAGTAGTTTAACAGCCACCACAAACCATGCACAAATGATATCAGAATCTGCCGAAAAAAAGAAACATGGTGGAGATTGAGTTGTTTTCCACTAAAATCTAATTAGCAAAAGGAGCTATACACAGTCTACTTTGATGTCGAGACCTAAAGCATCACCAACATGATTTCTTGATACCTACCCAAAAACATGATTTCTTGATTAGGTAGATTAGTGGGTAGCCTATGCAGGTTACTTTTCTACCGTACACACTTTATCGAAAGTTTTATCTGCTTATCAAGAAGAATCAACCGAAGAAGGAAAAAGCAGCTGGACAACTTATCAATTTTATAAGTTCAGGAGTGGGTTGAGTTCACCAAAGTTTTCCTTCTCTTCTTTGATGATTCTTGAAAGCGAAGTGTGCAATTACCAATGTTTTTCTTCTCTTTCTTTGCCACTTAGCTTTACTCACAGTGAAAGACAGAAGGGTAAATGAACAAAGTAGTCATCCAACTTTTCTACCCTTCAACTAAAATTTTAGCTAACCACAGAGCTAAGTTCAGTGGCCATCAGAGAGGGATTTAAATCCCTCCTTGGGTTGTAGGTGAAGAGCTCAAACCTCACCTGTAACCTCACCTGTAACAAAAAAAATTCAAGAGAGGTGCTATAGCACCCCCTTGATCTAGTAATATATGCATACCTATTAGTCCCTGATACACAAGCTAAAAACTAAAATTTTAGCTAATTAAATCCTGAGGAGGGGGGGGGGGAGTAACACCTCTTGATTAGATTATAATCCATTACAAAGTAATTATATAATTTGGTTGCAGAGTTCTAGCACGAAGTGAAGGTTCATGTGAGTCCATACATGTCAGTTACGTTTAAATTACATGGCAAGATTTAGTTTGTACATTTTTTATATTTTACACTATTAGTCAAATGGTGATCGTAAATCGTTTGGAATGGTGTCCCAGACAATCATCTCAGCCTCTTTTCCCCAGCGTATCCAATTTCAACACTAAACTTCAAGTGTTCTATTATTTGTCGGGACTGACCGGAGGTAAAATGGGATAATAGCCATTCTTTATTTTTAGTTGTTTCTCTTCTTAGAATGCAAGCACTTTTGAGTGCTGGAAAGTGCTTCAAACCCATATGAACTAATTTCTGAAAGCAACATAGCCAAGCATTGGAAGTCAAATGAGGCCGGAGCTGTTCAAAGTTGAAACAGTCGACGACTAGAAGTTTTCTTAAACATTAGTAGCCATTCCTCTCCATTATGGACTGAAGGCAGAAGTCTCACAGTTGTACTGAATAACTGAAATATGTATATTCAATGAACTGCAGCTAAGTGCCTGAAGATTTGAAAGACAGGATGCTCCGACAAATAAAACATGTGCAATATGCATTGTCGACTTATTAATTTATATGAGAATTACTAATTTGTACGAGGGAATTTAATGTTCTAATAAAGCTACCAACTACTTTGTTTATTGTTTTCTTCCCAAGGACTTCGCCTTTCAAACTGCACAATTAGATGAAGCCTACTTGTTTATTAGTATTTGCATGCATCACCTTGTTGGAGGACTTTCTGCATTTTTTTTTTATTTTGATGTTGGATTGTTCTTAATATAGAACTCTGATTCCAGAAGTTGGGTTCTTGAATTTGCCTGACTAGAGTCAATTGCATCGGCTAAACAATTAGAAATCATTTGAGCATGTGGGCACTTTGGAAGCCTGACAAGGTGATGTCATAGAACAAGTTCATACTTGGAGATGACAGCATACATGTATATACAGAAACTGTTGTGAATCACATCTATAATAGGATCAGGAATGGCTACTTTCCATTTTAGCCCAGTTAAATTAGAGGAAGCTTCAAAGTTTTGGGTGGCGCAGGCATTTAGAGATTAAATTGAATACATATTTTTAGTTGGAGGATTTAATTGCCAAAATTGAGTTCAGGGACCGTCCAGCTTCTAGCAAAGAAGTTAAAACTTGTCATTTTTAACTGCCCAATGACCGTTCAGGGACTTTCTGCATTTTTTTTTTATTTTTGAATCTAATTGTACACTGACTGACAGTATATAAAAAAAAATTATCCTTTTATTTTGTACCTTATTGTAAAATAGCACACATACATTGACATACTTACATTTAGTGTCCTTTTCATATAAAATTTTTCCCAACTTAAATTTATTATTTTAAAAGTCTAACACGTAAAATTCTCCTCAACAAGTGCCAATTGAACATCCAAATAAAAGGGAAAAAAAGCCACAGTCATAGAAATTAGTAACTGATGCTACATATAGAAATTTTCACTTCTCTCCAAAAAAATAATAAATTAAACGATGCACTTTCTATTTCTAACCAACCAATTGACATGAAGTAGTAATGGATGCCACATATAAAAAGTTCCATTTTTTCAAAACTTCTAAGAATAAAGAAGAAAAAAATACACTTCCTTATTAAACGACGCACTTGTTACTTCTAATCAAGATAAAAGAAAATTTAAACTACTACTTGAAGGAAATGGGAGGGGTTTAAGGATTTTTTTTCGTCACAACCATAAATTGAATTAATCATAAAAAAAACGCATACAAAGTCCGAGCCAAGACTCAAAATCGTTAAATGCACTTAGCAGAGAGAATAGGCTTAGCAAGCCCATTACTCAAGGCTTGAACAGTAATAATGATACTAAGATCATTCTTGTCTATTCAAGAACTTGGATTAGGGAAGAATGTAGCCCACCCCTGGACATCCATTATTTGTTTTTGGGCCATTTTTAATGGAAGATGCTAAAATTTGTCCTTAAATCTCATGGGATAGAATAAGAGCATACCAGTTAGAATTCTCCTTCTTGAAATTTGAATGTCCTTTTCTTGAAAATTGAAATATAAATAGCCATAGCATACATAACCTATGAGATTACCATTGATATTCTGCAACAGCTGCCGGTCTAGTCTCTCGGCTTCAAGGGAAGCGTCTCTAGTTTTTTACCGTTCAAGATTAAGTAAAGTGGCTTTGGGACCGGGTCTTACTGCCATTTACCAAATTACCATAAAAAAAATATGGCACATGCAATAAGGAGAATGACTAGTTCATGAATCATAAGTTACAGCTTCACATACTGTAATTGCAAAAACAGCAGCAGAAAACCTCAAAATTATTACTGAACTGATTCTTGGTAACAAACAGATCTTCTAGAAATAATTCATTGCTCGCAGTGGCTTCATTACTCCTTAAAGTTGTCTCTAGCACTATTAAAATTGCAGAATGTGTTCATGAACTTGCTTCGAGTTGAAGGATCCTATGGTCTTAGAGAAGCCATAGGATAATATTCTAATAAATATGGGAGAATTTGATTATTTTTGTTGTTAAGAATAAGGATGGAAAATAGGTTACTTTTATATATATATATATATATATATATATATCAAAGGAATTCGCATCAATTTTACGATTTACGACTAATTCTATTCGAGTCAGATCAGACCTCTTGTAGGAGCAGCTCTCCCAATGTTGTTCATTCCATTCTCATGGATTTCAAATCCGAGACCTCATAGTTAACAAAAATGAGCCCTTTTCACTTACATCAGCATCCGTTGTTTGAGAATAGGCTTCTACAATATCGGAAAATCACATTATGGTTATTACCATTTCCGATAATGTATTACCTGAAAAAATAATACATACTTTTGAAACTATTGTTATGCTAATATTTGCATATACATATTATATCACTTGATTACCAAAGACTAGCTTTTGTTAATGCTGAATATTTTCTACAATTTTAATCAGCTTTTCTATAATCTTAAGCAAACAAGGACAAGCCCATCATATGCAACCACAAAATCAATTCCCTTTCAAATATATGTTGATAAATCAATGATTGTATAAAAAGACAGAAATGACATAGATTGACCCTAAAGATATGCTCGTTTGGATTTTTATTTTTTAGAGTTTTCATAGAAAATTACTGTAACAATGTGATGTATGTGAGATAGAAGATAATTAGAAAATATGTCAAGGGAATATTTCAAAATTCTTTTCACAAAAACTAAAAGTCCAAACTGGAAACATATACAAAAACAAATGGTGCGGATTATTTAGAGGATTTCATAGAGTTCTGGTTAATCGTAATTGTTAACAAGAATATTCTGCTTTGATCTTGCAAGTTCATGGCTACCTTACAGCCTTGCGGAACAAAGGACAGGAATCATTGATTGTGCACTTCTGTTTGATCTCTCCTTTTCCTCTTTTGGCTTTTAGTGGGAATAGGAAATAACAAATGAAAGATTCGCTTTGCTTAAATCCTTGTCCAAATTTGTCCTTGTATTGGAGGGTCAAATTGGAAATTTAATTTAAGATCAATGGCATAAAAATCATTATAGTTAGAGGAAAGGAAAGTATAAATTCACTTGAGTTGTCGAGCACAATGCTTTTCCAGTTTACACAGGATATTTGTGTTTTTGGATTCCACAGAAGTTAGAAGAAATAAAAAAATTTTACCTTTTTCACGTCAATTAAAGAGGTGGACGTTTGTTGAGTGAAATTGAAAGTGGAAGAACTAGATAAGAATTTCTAGAAATAAATGGTTTTTACTTTAGCTTGAAGAGAAAATTGGTTTTCTTTTCTCTTTTTACATATCAAATTCAAGTTTGCAAAATCTCCGAAATAGGGCATATAAAATAGGACAAAATGAAGTGCAATGAACTTTTTACAGGAGCTCAAGCAGTATATAGAAAGACATTTGAGCATGTTTGGCAGAATCCAAGATCCTTTTTGTGCTAACTAATGATGTAGTTGATATTTCACAAAGCAGTTTTATTAGCAAGGAAACATATTACGTAATTCATCCAACGTGATGAGCTTATTATACATTACACACACACACACACACACATTTATATATATAAATATATATATATATTACAAATTAATTAATTTCTTTTAAAGAACCTGACCATAAAACCAGGTTTCATTTGGACAATACTAGAATCAGCAAGGGAGATGAGAAATTTCTAAGCTTGTGATGAAATTTAAAAAAATTCTACAAAAGGGGCGATTTGGGTTATGTATTCCGTAGGGGGGTCTTCGCATTTCAGGAATGCGAGCTCTGATAAGCTCGCATTCCTGAAATGCGAGGTCAGAAGAATTTTTTTATTTTTTTTTTCGGAGGTCAGAATGCGAGCTCTCCCAAAAGTACATCTTTATTCCTCATGTATTCGGTTGGTAATGGAACGCAGCATGTTGTAGAGGAAAGGACACCAAAAATGAGAGAAATGCTTCTCCGAAGCTCATGCATGGGATTTTTTCCAAATTTGCACTTTAACCCCTATTTTTTTTACTAATGTTACTATGGCTCAACTAATTGTATAACTTAATCAATTTTGTCTCCTTAACAAGCCATTTTTCTTCAATATATCTTAATGTATTTTTGGATAGATTTTGAATGAGTTTTAGGATGAATTTGAAGGTTTAATAACTTTTTCTAGACTTATAATTTTGATCTATGAACTTCAGTGGAAAAATGGAAATTTTTGTCGTTTAATTGTAGAAAATGGGTTTTCATTCATTTTTTGTGAATTTTTTCATTTAGTTTTGGTGGGTTTCATCTTAAGCCCTTAATTTTGTTTAAACCTTTAATTTTTGTAATAATAATGATTTAACCCCTCAAACTTCTTTAATTCTTTCCATTGGGTCCCAATTTCTTTTAATTTGTTAAACATGGGTTGTTTACTTTCATTTAAATGCCTTGATTGATTGAATTTCATATTTATTTTCATTTCCTGTGATTATTTGCTCTAATTAAAATGATGCCTTGACCATTTTCATTTAAAAAAAGTTGGAGCATTTTTTACGGTTGGAAATACATTATTTTATTATAATACATTTAAATGGCAGAAAAAGTACACATGCATAGTTCTCTGTATTTCATATAACAATGTAAAAATAGAATGAAATTGTTAACATGTAAGGTGTTGACTGTAATTTATGAATAAAATACTAACTTTTTTCCCTTTTCTATCAAATAAATTTTTTTAATCAAATTCTAATTTTCCTTTGTTATTAATGAATCGTATTTATTTGTTGACACCAGTGAATATTAGTTATAAGAATCTAATAGTTAATAGTCATTAATATCTGTTACAATTTCAATTGTAATTTTAGAAAGATTAGGGAGTGAACGGATGGAAAGGAAGATTATAGAGAGAGGGTTAGGATTCGGTGAAAAGAGGGAAGAAAATTGTGAAAAGTGCAGAAACGAGGCTTCGGTTCTCCTATATCCGTGAAACGATCCGAGCTCGGTTCGAAACTGAAAGGGTGCGGATCCGGCATGGTTCGGATCCGCAGCACCGGAAGCACAGACGAGCCGTCGAATATTTATGAAGATTTTTTGGATCCGAGCTCGGATCAAAGGATACGCCGTCGGATCCGTCTGGGCAATTAGGATCCGAGCTCGGATCTGTAGTTCTCTGCACTAATTGCAGAAACTGCAATTTTTCAAACTTTTTCTCTCTTTTCCGGCCAATTCCAAAACATGCGTTGGAAAAACGTTTTATGAAATTTAACCTCCCACGCACATGTAATATACCAAAAGTACAATATCCAATCTCTTAAAACACATCAAACACATCTACATTGTAAATCGAAGGGTGAGATTCTTTGATCATTTTTGCATTTTTACACAAAAATGGCACTTTTGACCATTACATGCACAGCAAATGAGTCCATGAGTATGTATAAACATGTTATTAATAAAAGTCACGTGAATATACTGAAAATGCAACATTTTACGTATGCTTGGGAATTCTAAGTATAATTAAAGGAAGGATTTGGCCTTGTCTTTGACTATATCAGTCACTTATAGGAAAATCTCATGTAAAACTAGATAAATATCATTAATCTTGCAAAATTGTAAGCATAATTTTTCTTATTTAACCAAATATACTTTCTAAAATGTAAAAATCCTAATAGCATAATAATTCATTCCAAGCCAAATAAGAATTAAACTTTAACCAAACACCATAAGTAGCACAAGATGATTGAAGTAAAAGAAAAATAAAATCTACAAAGTTTGTCTTAACAAAAGAAAAGAAAAATAAAGAAATAAAAGATCCAATCCGCTAAAGAGCATCATGCCTGCTGGGAACGAGGGTCTACTGCCTGCTCGGCTCCATGAGGACTCTGTGAGGTACCAATATGGCCCTCCTCTTGATGAGGTGTAGGAGTAGGGGACCGGCGGATATGGAAATGATCCTCGATCGCACGAAGACGGCGATCATGTCGGTCGAGTCGCTCGGTCATCATCCGCTCCGTCTGGTCAATGCGCTCGACAACTCGCGTCTCCATACAACAAATGGCATTTAGGAGCTCTTGCCACTTGGAGCGCGGTTGAGGAGGTAGTCGCGGAATCGGAGGATGAAGAGTCTGTTGTGCCTCCGTCCCTTGAGTTTCCGCTTGTGGTTCAGTACGAGGCGGAGGCTGAGTGGAAGTCGATGCCTCTCCTGTGTCCCGGACCAAAGCAGCTCCAAAATCCGTAGAAATACCCAAGGATTTGAGTATCGTAGCATTCACCTCCTCGGCCGACCTAGTTACAACCGCTCTCTCGGTTCCAAGAGGAATCTTGAGCTTCTCAAAAACAAGTGATAGCAGTCGAGGAAATCCGAAACAAGTGTCGCCGGGCCTCATGCGAGCTGTGGTCCGCATATAACTGATGATAATGCTGGGTAGAGGAATTCCGGTCAACTGCCTACCCACTCCATGTATCATCTTATCCAAAAAATAGAGATCGCTATTTCGGATCTCCCGTTTGCCACTCTTTTTCGGCACCACATTAAAGGCAAAAAGATAGAAGATCAGGTGGAACCGATGATCGAAGGAGTCGGCATATACCGTGAGTTTTTTCGAACTTCCTCGCTCACGGTACTGCCCCTTTAGACGTCCCACAGCCTCTCCCACTTGCCAAGGATCTCTAGCTTTGAACTCCTTGGTCAATTTGACGTCGTCGCCTTCGTCTTTGAGTTCGACGAAGCGTCTCAGTGCATCTCGATTGAGAGCCACTCTCTTGCCTCTAACCCGTGACACAATGAGGTTGCCACTGTGGCTCTCCTTGTTTTCTACATTAGCATAGAACTCCCGGACTAGGTTGGGGTAGTAGTGCTTGGGCAACCGAAGGATGTTCTCCCATCCAAGTCTCTTGAATGCTGTAGAAATGTGATAGTGCGCGTCCACCTCCGGTGCCAAGTGTTTCTCAATGATGATCTCCTTGTCCAGTCCGGCTTCATACCACTCTTGGTTTTCGAGCGATGTGAATCGTGTGGTATCGTAGTCTGGCGGTGGCTCGTCACGGCTAGTAGATGCGGTCTTCCGGCGAGAACGAGGTGGCGACTCAGGTGAGGAAGATTCTTGCTCAGGTGACTCCTCGTGCATAGAGGGTGTGTGTTCCTCACTTGAGGAAGGAGTAGGAGTACGAATGCGAGCCCTCCTTGTGCGAGCCATAATACCTATACCAAAAAGCTTTGAACGTTCATTAGAAAACGGATAAACTTGCTCACACTTGTTATATAAGAATTTTACAAAATTTCTGCAGAGTTTCCCCTTGTAAAAGGGCTAAACTCCCTGCCAACATGTGCCAAAAAAACACAACCAAATATCGTACATAGACTACTGAAGCTCTTGGTTAACAGAATACATCAAGTAAAAACACAAACAAATTGAATTAGGGTTCTCATATAATAATACTATACCTCGCAGTTCTAAGTTACACCATATAATGGATGCATTTTTATATGCTGAGATAGTTTCATGTTCAACTTGATAAAATTTTGCAGGCAGAAATTTTTACCTGGTTTTTAAATGCGTAAATTGAGAGCAGAAAAATTCTCGAATGATAACACATTTCTAAAGGGATATATATTCAGAAACTGCATTTGGCATATATAACAATACCATTCTACCATTCTATGGTACTCCTATCTGAATAATGTCTGAATTGAATACAAAGAGTTAGGAGATCCTTGAACCGGTCAATAAACCAGGATTGCAACGAAATGAGTGTTTCCACTGCCCTTTCCCTCCCCACGTTTTACTTCTTCTGAAATCTTCAATATTTGGTACAAGAATCAATCTTTGTTACCAAGGTCAACTTCTGGACAAATGCTAGATAGACAACAAGCCGAATGGCCCAGAAAGGCATATGAGACTTAGAATCTGAAATCCTAATCCCAAAAGGCATGCGTGGAGTCTTTTGATCAAAATCATAACTGTACAGTTGAAGAGCAACTGCTCCAAGATTTTGCCATCAAAGCCAAGGCGACCAAAATTCTAGCTAGAAAAGATGAAGTACCTATCTGAAATAAAATCTTAGCAAGCTCAATTGCATATTTTCAAGTAAAAGCGTCATCAAACAAATCAATCTTTTCAATCTTAACCATCATTTGCAGAATGTATATGCCAATATAATCATAATTCATTCATTCACAATTCATAATTGTTTCATAATATAATCATAATTCATTGATTCACAATTCCTACTTCGCACATAATATAATGTCGTGCTTCATTCATTCAGCATCAAATTCATTCATTCAATTAAAACCAACATTCACAAGTCTAAATAAATAAAATGCTCATGCCCAAAAATTTAGAAAAACTCTTAAAAATATCATCAAAACCATAGTTTTGAAAAAAATAAGCATGAAAATAGCTGTAACAATCTCTTTAAGCACAATGTGGCACAATTATATCAAGAAATCCCAGCAAACATGCATTTATCATAATATTCCCAAAAACTATAAAATTTGCAATGTAATAAATTATAAAATGTTGTTGGTAAGAGCAAATTGTTACCTCAAATGTGTAGATTGATAATGGAGGATGAAAATGGTGTAAAATTTGACAGACAAACAAGCCAAAATACCCCCCAATTTGAGGATATCAGCTGCGGCCCGAAATTAGGTTTTGAAGATGAAAACCCTTGTTTGATGTTGTTTGTTGGTAAAATAGATGGGGGTTACTGATCAGAAGAGGTTTTTGGAGGTTTTTATGATGGAAGATTGGATAATTGATGGTTAAAATGGAAGATTGGAAGAAAGGGGTAGGGTTTCGGTGAGAAGAGGGAACAATTTTTTAAAAAATAGCAGAAACGAAGCCTCGTTTCTGCTATATCCCTGAACCGATCCGCGCTCGGATCGGTTCAGTAAGGTCTCGGATCCTACAGGGCTCGGATCAGTTTCAACAGAAAGACAGACGAACCCTCGGATGTATTTCGCTTGAACTGGATCCGAGCTCGGATGGGGTAAAAGTGCAGAAACGAAGCCTCGTTTCTGCTATATCCGCGAACCGATCCGAGGACGGATGGGTTCATGAAGGCCTCGGATCCTAAAGGCCTCGGATCAGTCTCAACAGAAACACAGGCGAGGCCTCGGATGTATCTGGTTATCTATCGATCCGAGGTCGGATCCATAGATCCGCGGTCTGATCTTTCTGGGCTTCCTAGGATCCGAGCTCGGATCAGTGTTTCTCTGCAACAATTGCAGAAACTGCAATTTTCCAAACCTTTTTCCCCTTTTTCGGCCAATTCCAATTCACACATTTGACAAACATTTTATCAATTCTAATCTCGTACGCACATGTAATTTACCATAACCACTATATCCGAGATCTCAAAACACAACAAACACATTTACATTAGAATTCGAGGGGTGAGGTTCTTTGGTCTTTTTTGCACTTTTACACTAAAAGGGCATATTTTGGCCTTAAATACATATGAAATGACTAAACTTGAGCTTTTATAACCATGATATCACCAACACTCACTTGAAATGCACAATGCATGTATATGCATGAGAATTTCAAGCACTTAAAAGACAATTTGCCCAGAAAAACTCCCTTAAACCACGTGTTCTTCAATTGCACCTTCAAGATGGAAGTTCCGACATGTAACTAATTTACCGTGTATAAAATATAGGTGTACACTCGTATAATGCATAAGAATACTCATATAACCTACTTTTTTTGTACTCATATAAAGTGAGAACTAAGATACGCGCGATCGCAACATTCATACTCATATTATCCGTCATTTTAGAATATATACAAAATGTCACAAACAAAATTGTGTAATCCATAAGTTAGGTTAGTTATACAATAACAATACGAGTAATGGAATCAATGCTGCCCAAGTTTCCCATGAGTACCACATGTTGTTGGTTTGGGTATTCTTTGGCTTCGACGTGGCTGGTTTGGCACTACTGTATGGCCAAGAGTCCGTTGTGTCAACAGTGTATTATCTTGAATTTCAGTGCTTGTGCCTTCACCTCCTTCAAATTGCTCAGAAACATCGCGATGTGAATCCCTATCGGGCGTAAACTCTGTGTAAGTCACAGGGGACCTGTGATAATGGCCAATCGATCCACCTCCGTCATGCATGACATCGGTCTGAGGTGTGACAAAAGCAGATGCGCCAGCTTGGTCTTCAGTTGCCATCGAACCTCCATGGAATGCAGTTTGCATGGTGGGCTCTGGTGATCGGAGTCTACGACGTCGCCCACCGCCATGCTGACTTCCGTGGGTATTTCTAGGAGCTCGCTGAACACGACATGGATCAGGGTATAGTGGAATCTCATGTGGTACGTGTGGAGGACGAAATGCAAGTCGGCGGGACTCTCCTACATGATGCAAAGATGTGGATGCAAAGTCCCTCAACTCTTGAAAATATCCGCTGTGTTGTTCATCACTAACGCCAAGAGAGTCCTGTGCCATGAAATACATGCGAGACATGGCATCGCTCTGCAAAACCAATGGACCGAATTAGAAGGACATACAGAATCTCAAAATAGTTTAAAAGGTCTATAAAAGTATTTGTGCTTGTTAAAAAGTGGGTTGGAAATAAACTATACAAGATATTGTGCCCTAGCGCTATCACCCCGGAAGCCCTCAGGGAAAGCGGGAAATCGACTCGGGTTTGAAATATAAATCACCGTGCGCTCCCGATACCACTGAACATACTCATCCGATGGATATGTAGTATCTTCAATTACTGTGCCATCTTGTATATGCACACGTCGATCATTCCAAATATCAATATATTGTCTATGTGTGGTGCTCCAGTCTTGATTCGCCCTACCACGACGATCTAGAGAATGTAGAGCTGCCTGATTATCCGTCAACCTCATATCAGGCAGGGACTGATGAAACCCAAACTGCCGCATAACTCGATGAGGGAGGTGCGGCTCAACTACATCCCAGCAAATAAGATACGTTTCGGACCTCCAAATGTCCTGACCTGCAGTACAATACGCAGGAAGAGAAGCGAGAACGTCCGCCGAATATGGCTGCCATACGAACTGGAAAAAAATATAACATGAAAAATCCAAATCTTTTTTTTGTATTAAGAACTAATAAAAGGAACCGAGCCGAGCACGGATCGAAACTGAATGAGTTCGGATCCGGCAGAGTTCGGATGAAAACCGATTTATGAATTCTTGGATGATCCCACGCACATGTAATATAGCAAAAGTACAATACCCACTCTAGCAAAACACATCAAACACATCATATGCTAGTCAATACCTCTTCAGGCCGCAGGCCTGCTAACTGATCTCGGAATGCGGGCACAACATGCCTAACAACTCTGTGTACGTCCAAATCATTGTTCCACCTAAAAAATTAAAAAGTACGGTACATGTTTAGAACAAATTATATGTTGGTTCGATATCAAAGGTCACGGAAACCCCCGAAATAAGGGCGAAACGACGCACCTAGCTCCATATGGACCAGGGTAATGCTCCAACGGCGCGATTCGGTCCGGACGCATGGTTGGTATATGTTCCCAAATCCATAGCTGTTACAAAATTAGAATCAATGTTAAAAGTGCAAAATGGAAAAATGAAAAAATCCGGTGATAAATGTCCCTATTGAGTGCAATGTACCTGTAGTAAAACTAATGGACCGGCAATAGCCGATTTGGCAGGATGCGTGGCATCACAAAGTGACCGATAGAGAGTCGCCAAACACGCACTACCCCAACTATATTGCCCAACAGTTTCCAAGTCCCGCAGTAATGGAAGATACAACAAAGGAACTTTGTTGCCGGACTTATCGGACAATAAGTGTCCACCTAATATCAGTAAGAGGTAAATGCGCGCACGCTGCCTACATTCCGCATCTGAAGCATCGGGTGGCAACTCTGTATCCAACACTCTTGCTAAACATCCCAACTTTAGCCTCTGTCCATCAAAGTATCCAACTGCTGGCGAAAATCCAAGGAGCTCCTCACAAATGGCTCCCCACTCCTGAATGCTGCGGTATGTGTCTACCCCTATAACCGGTGGACCATCGATGTTCAACCCCCACAACACCTCTACATCCTGTAATGTCACGGTAGCCTCTCCAACCGGTAAATGGAATGTATGCGTCTCGGGCCGCCATCTCTCGACTAAAGATGTGATCAAAGAATGATCAACCATCTGATATCCACTCTCAAGCACGCCCTCAAATCCAGCCAAGGCAATATAACGCAAAACCCGATCAGGAATAGGCGTATGCGACCAAAATCCTCTGTCACACCGTCTGACATCTAACTGATTGCCCTCAATATGTCCGTGGAAAATTGAATGCGCCCGGTGTGCAGTTCCCCCCGATATAATGTCGTGCACGTATGGTCCTGGATGTAGACCTGCAGGGATAGGAGTGTCGGCCATATTCCGGATGCAAATATCTACATCAATTAAAGACGGTGAGTCATGCATAAGTAAAACCCTAAAAGTGGGCAGTATCCAGTTTTGACCAATAAATCGCGAACTGAATGTTTTATTTTGTAGCAAAATTTGACCAAAGAACTAAGATACATCGAGTGAGAACTTTGGGGCTGCAGGTGTAAACAGGAAATTCTATACTTATCAAAGCATTGAACGAGTAGCGCATTTGACAAATGATAAATTCAAGTCAGCAATGTAGTTATTTAGAATAAATCCAGCATCGAACACAAATGAACTAGACTATAAATCCCACGTTCAAAAAGTTGAACTAACATGAAACAAAAATATCTAGGGAGTCGATAAAATCAAGGCCTATAATTCGGACAATTTCTCCTATTGTGACCCGTCTGATGACAATTTCGACATCTTCTTGGTTCGTCTGGATCCCTTTCATCCATCTCATTCCGAATTCTGCTAGCTCGCACCCGCCCTGCCCGGCGTGTAATAAATTTGCTCTTGTCTGCCTGCAGGGCCCACCCACGATAGAGCCAAGTATCTTGATGCGGCAATGGGTTAAACATGCCTGAATACTGGACCGCCCACCTTGTTTTAGTAAACTGCTGGTCCACAAGCAATCCCGGATTGTCACCTCTATTCCTGCACACCGCCAAAGCGTGTGAACAAGGAAGTCTGTATATCTGCCACTTTCCACAAGAGCATGTCTTATCAAAAAACCTGATGGTTTGCGTATTGCCTCCTTTACCATCGACACGCCGCCCTGTGATAACCTTATATACGCCCGATGGGCCATCGAACTCAATGACTCTGTGGGCGCCTGCCTTCCGCTCAGCATATTTAAAACGCCGCCATATCCTTGGGGGAAAAGGATTGCGACAATGTGAAGCATCTTCCCTTCTCGTCTTGAATAACGCAACTGTCCGATGAAATGTCATGTCAATGCATGCACGAATTGGCAAATGCCGTGCCCCGCGCAAGACATTATTATAGCTTTCGGATATGTTGGTAGTTAGAATACCCCACCGACGGCCATCGTCGTGTGTTAGACACCACTTTTCTGGACTAATGGCTGACAGATAATTCCAAGCATCTGGGAACATGCTCCGTAGTTCTCTTCTGAACATCCGCCACTTGCGCAATTGTCTTGCCCTTCCCATTGCCCAACACAACTTACGAAGGTGTAAACCTTTGAAGTGTGTCATCAAATTGCTCCTAACATGTCGCAGGCAAAATCTATGGTAGGCTAAAGGTTCCGCCCAATAGTCAAAGTGTGTCATAGTATAGATGATACCATTGTGGCGATCGGAAATGACACAGATAGGATGTCGATCAAGTGCCACATTATATCTTAATTGTTCCATAAACCACGACCAACTGGAAATCGTCTCCTCATCAACTATGGCATAAGCAAGTGGCAGAATGTGGTTGTTCGCATCTTGCGTGACTGCAACAAGGAGTTTGCCCTTGTATTCGCCACGCAAATGAGTGCCATCAACGCATATAACCGGCCTGCACATGTGGAATGCTTCAATAGCCGGTCCAAAAGCCCAGAATACATACTTAAAGGTCTTAACTCGATCCGAACTATCCGAATGATGCGACCACTCCACCACGGTGCCTGGATTGGATTGCACCAGTGCATCGAGATACTGTGGTAGTTCGGCAAAATTCGCTTCCCAAGATCCAAACACAAGCTCAATTGCTTTACGTCTCGCGTACCAGGCTTTTTTGTAAGACACATCAACCTTCAAGTTTTCTTTAACGGAACTTAGTATGTTCTTGACCTTTAATCCAGGGTCATCTTCAATGCTACGGAGGATGTACCTTGAAATAACGGAAGCCGTCAGGCTTGTATTGTTATTTCTAATCATGTCGCCCAAGCAGTTATGGTCATTCACCCACTTTGTAATTTGCCACATTCCATGAGTCTTTTTCTTTACGGCTCTAACACACCATTCGCATGGTGGATACGATGGCGCGGTTGAAGTGGAAGGATGTCGATCAATTGATGACTTGCACTTAGCAAACCACGTGTTACTCTTACTCTCAATAACTCTGAACTCCCTATTGTGATTGATGGACCACATCCTAACTGCTCGGCTGAGCTGCTGCTTACTCTCAAATCTCATATGAAGACGTATATTATTATTCTCCTCACTGAATGTTACAATACGCTCCAATCCATCCTCCTCTTCCATATCATCATGATCTATGTTCCCAAGATCGGAGAAAAATGTCATTCCTCTTGGCACATATGCAGAGCTGCCAGCTGTGCTATTGCGTCTGTCCAAGTGGTCCATATCGAGGTTTACTCTTAAACCCCCACCTTCATGCTCATCATCCGAATCACTACCAGACACATCTTGCGACTCCGACTCTTCAACCTCTTCCGCATCAACTTCCGGGTCATCTTCCGGGTCATCTTCTTCCACATCATCTTCAAGAGAGCCAAGGAGCCCATCGTGTATACTAGCATATACATCATTTTCAGCTGAACTGCGACAACCTTGCCCAGGGTTAGACTCGATCCCAATTGGAGAAATATGGCATGATGGACCTGGATCTCCAAAACTTGGAATCGAATCCAGGCCATGAAAATATTCCTGGGCACCCATGGACCCTGATGTGAGCCTTGGTTCTAATGAATCCATAGATCGATCACCATGCATATAATGACATGCTGATGAAGTCTCTGGAACGACTACACTAGAACCGAAGTGCAACTTTGTTGGATCCATGAATGCATGAACCAGCGACATCATTGGACCAACAGTACCTATTGCTCCAGTGAATACGCTATTAACTACAGGCATTTGGACGATTTCTTCCTTCTCGATATAAATCTCCGCCATGTATGAAACTCTTTCGATCCAAAGATCGTACATTACATCAAGAGTTTCATCATCCACCACTGCGGAAACAGTATATTTGGAACTCTCCAACGGTTGACGAAGAAACAATTTCAGCTTGAACATCCCTTTATCGACCCCAATATAGTGGTAAATCCTGTCAACCAACTCCCCGTATCCAATTCTATGCCTCAAAGTTAATGTCCGGTTGGAAGTACGAGGCATATAACAAACAAAGTCACCTTCGTAATGTATTTGTCCTCCCCAGTATAGGTTTACCCGCAGAGGTCTTTCTACAGACATGTTTGTAAAATGAATCCCTATTTTGGGGACAATATATTAGAATTAGAAGTCCAAGCGTCCAAACAAATGAAAGAGAGGATGGACTATAGGTCGAAATTGGAACTATTATATAGACTAATTTCGATCCATATGTTTATGAAAAAATTTAAAACTGGTATGAAATATGCTATAAATAACGATAGCAATAGCCTAAAACTCCGAACGCAATCTTTAGAAAATTTGGACAGAGTCTCCCCTAAAATTACACTAAAACTCCCTGCCAACCAATCCGAAAAGGGAAGCCGATTAAGTAGTAATCACATTTGCCACACTACATATTGTCAAGAGACCCTATAATTTTCAAAGTACAGGCGTAAGAAATGTATTTAGAAGTTATATATATTTGGGCTCCACATTCACACCTCATAAAAAGATCCACATTCACAATGATGTGATATTCTAGCTATGAATCTTACAAAATTAATGTTATTTTTTCAAATAACCTAATAGTGAGTTACCCTCACAAAGAAAGATCTACAAAAATTTCGACATAATCTCCCCTATAAATAGCCTCAAACTCCCTGTCAAACAATCCAAATATCCATGAAATTCAAAAGCTCCAATCTATAAACTACATAATTTCAATAAAGTCCCAAAGCTCCAATTGCAAAACATACAATATCCAATGTACATAGTGTTTCGACCAAAAGTAATAGGGTCGATAAATAGATTTTAAAAAAAAATTCTGATGAATTTTAAAAGAATTCTACAAATGGGGCATTTTGAGCATGGGATTACATCCAAAGGGTCTTCGCCTTCAGCAAATGCAAACTCACAGAGCTCGAATTTTCGCACGCTGAAATCCACAAAAAATTTTAACAAAAAATAAAACAATAGCTCGCATTTATTATTATGAAATGGACGGATCCGAGCTCGGATAATTTATTGAAGCCCTCGGATCCAACAGGGTTCGGATCCTTCTCAACGGATGATCAGACGAGACCTCGGATCTGAGTAAACAACTATAAATCCGACCTCGGATCCTTATGATCCGAGGTCGGATCTTTCTGACTTTAGTCGTATCCGAGCTCGGATCTTGCTTTTTCTGCAATAATTGCAGAAATCTGCAAATAAACTGCAACTAATTGGAAATGGAAAAATTGCCAGTCATCGAAAAAGATAACGTATTTCCTCAAATCCACCACAAAAATTGCAAAAATAAGCACAACCCACATCACATTTACACCCAAATTGCACAACAAATCTGAACCTGCCCTTGGATGATAGTATTCAACTATTAATTAAACTTAAAAAGCTATACGTGAGGCATTGCAAGTGCAAAAGCCTAACCTTTATGCTGTTTGACAGTTGCAATGGGACGGCAATGCGGTCAAATTTTGGGAAGCGGCAAACGCGAAACCAGTCTTTCGATGCTCCGGTCTGCTCCGGTCTTTGGATGCTTCGATGTGCAGAAACCAGGTCTGTCTGTTTTCTTTGTTTTGCTAAGCAAAATTCGCTTCCGAATTCTTTGTTTTGCTGTTCCACAGCTATTCAACCAGCTATTCTTTGTTGGGTCTTTTTTTTTTTCGAAATGGGGTCTTGGCGGTTGCTAGGGGAGCCTGTGAATGCGAGGTCACAGAGCTCGCATTCTCAGAATGCGAGGTCACAGAGCTCGCATTCTCAGAATGCGAGCTCGAATCGACCTCGCATTCTGAGAATGCGAAGACCCCCCTTTGTAGAAACAAATCCAAAAACCGCCCTCGTTGTAGAAATCTTTTTTTTTTTCATCACAAAATAAGAATTCACCCAGAAAATACTAAAAAAGACATAATTTTAAAAAATATTGGAGTCGACTCTGAGTTGACTCGGATATATCGGCCGATATCATGCATCACAAATTCGAATCGATCAATATCGGTCGAGTTAGAGCGAGTCATCGCGGATATGGTGATATCCGCGATTCGGGGATCGGTATCGTATCGGTCCCTTCCGTTCCAGATACGACTCGGCCGATACGTATCGGTATCGGCCGATATGACGAACCATGGTCTCTACCGGCAAGCATCAAATTTAACATGGCGTCTCCGGTCTCTCATGAACAATTTGTCCCCTCGTAAGCCTCCATGAAAGCGGTTAGTCCATCAAACCGGGGTTCCTCCTTTGTTGTACTGGTCATTTTTCCTGCTTCAACGATATACAAGGGTAAATGAACTGATCAAAAGCATCCCAGGCATTGCTCAGCTTCTTCTCTTTGCCGATTCCTAGCCATTTCTGGAGCTTCCACCAGCTTTCTGGCAATACGTGCCTCTGTAACAGGGCTTCCACGGTGTCCCTAAAAGCCTTTCCGCATGGGATGTTTTGTAAATCCATCGATAAGCTGCCGGGGTCATGGTCAAGCATTAATGTCGACATACTATCCAAAACGAACCTCTGGAATATCTCTTGCAAATCAAGCTGAGATTCCGTCACTTCACAGTTTTGTCAAATTGGGAGGAGCCCTTTTTCCACTTTCTCCCGAATGGTTGTCTCCAAAATTTTGTGGAAACTAGGGTGGTGAAAAACTGACAAAGTAACTTTCCTGTGAGTTTCCCATAACTGCGAATCAGCGTCGAAGATCCCATCTCCCAGGATATCGAACATTTTTTTTGAATTCAGGACCCTTGGGGTAGTTTGAGAAGCTTTTGCTGAGAATATAGTGGATGTTGGTAGGATCACAGGTGATAACCATGGCCACATTGGCAAACCAGGGGCCTCTGTACTCGAACGTGCCGCCACTCTCTCTAAGAACCTCTGTTGAATAATCGTGTAGCCTGTGAGAGTTCTGAAGAAGCGCTGGCAGCATACCAATGACTGGCCAGTTTGTGGGCAGCGAGCTTTTTCAGTTTTTCTCCACCTCCTGCTCAGATTGCAGTAGCAGTAGTAATAAAGAAGCAAAACGAAACAAAATAGCATTGGAAGAAATTCAAGATATGATGGAATATTAATGAAAGCCATCAGAGCAGCTCTTTTTCTTGATATTGTCTGGCCTGAGTTTCAAAGATCTCAAGCCCAGCTGCCTTTAATTAAGTTCAATGTCGAAAACGAAATCACTTCATTCCATCGCATTAGCTCTAGAGTGCGCACATGAAGATGTCTTCAATTCCCATTTTCTTTTTGTTTTCTTTTCTCTTTTGATGGTGCTAATAATTAAAGTGGGAAAATGGAAATCAGACATTAAAGGTTCTATTAGGAACAATATTATGGTGGGAAATTTATTATAGACAATAGTAACTTTTTGTACAAAAACAAAAGTTTCATAATTGATATATGTCACTCTTCAAATAATAAATCTTACTAAATTTTTAACAACACTTGCACGTTTTTCTTCGGAACTTACCATTTTTTATATAAAAATTATTAATTTTTTTAGACAAAACTTATGATTTCATTAACAAACGTTATCACTTTTTAAGCAAAACTACATCATTGACGAATCTTACTTTCAGGCATAATTTACCATCGTTCATACCAAAGCCATACCGTTTTCAAGCAAAACCATTTCTAACCTGCTTTTTACGGTTGTTGCAATGTTGCCCCAAAAGATTGGGCACCACATTTCTTTTGATTCAAGAGAATCACTTGCAGATGCTCCTCTGTGGTTAAAATGGGGCGGCGATATTGGTTGCATGGGTTAGTCAATTACATAAATATGAGTTTACCTGCCAAAAGTTACAGAAAATTAGATGTCTAATCGATAAATATAAATATGAGAATTTTTAAAATCAAGAAAAGTGAACATCATTTAGTTTGTATCTATTGTATAAATTGTATATAGTTTCTTTTTAGTAAAATATTGTTATAATTAGTCATATACCAGAAAAAAGAGAGGGGCCGGGATGGATCTCTCTAATCTATTGAAAAGTTTGAAGGGAGTTAAATAACGTTCGACTATACTTCAAGAGATTCTCTGGAGAAAAAATACAATCAGGGTAATTGATTTAGGAATAATAGATTTAATTTTTCATCTTGTGGCCAGCTGAGCTAGTTCAATTGATTTAAGTTGTACAGTATATAGTTTAGAGTAGAATTTTTCACAGTCTACTAGCGGTGATTGTACCACTTTTATCTTGTGCATTCGCAGAACTTCAACATCATTTGACAAGTAGAAGTGATTAATGGATCGATCATCTGCAAGGTCCACTACACGATACAATAACAGAGCAGTACAATAACAGATTTTAGAGTGGATGGCTAAGATCAAACTGGGTTTCTCCAACTCAATTTGGAGCCGTCCACCTTATGGTCTACTATCCGACTGACAACCATTTTGACTTAAATAACTAATTCCTTTGGTTATTATCAAATCATCATATGATACAACACTACTCTGGATTTAGGAATGGAATTGTCAATCGAGCCCTGTATTGTAAGTAGTGTTTCACAATGTAAGCCCGATGTGTAAGGGTCACATTTGACTCACAAAAATATTAGGGCTTTAGACCTAATTCAGGCTTGATGGAAGATCACAATTAATTCATAATTATATATAATGTGCATATAACAGTTATATTATTTTGACATTATACATAAATTATTAAATTATTAGATTATATACATTATGTAATACATATAATTATTAAATAATATATATCATTATAAATAAAAAATATTTATATACTCAATTAATTGAGTCGGATTTTAATTGGATTAAATCTCATGAAATCCAAACCCAACTCAGATTTGCAAATGTACTACGAATTTGTTAAACAAACACATTGTACTTTCATCATGTTGAACTCACAGATGTATTGCCTCATTACTGTTGAGTATAGAAAATCTTCAGGGATCGAATCTTTTGACTTGCATTCATCTCCATGATTTCTTAGAAGTTTCACCAATGGGTGCAAAGGCATCCGTTTGGTTCGGCAGTGATTCAGTTCCTTTCAGAGGTTCTCCTTTGATCCATTTAAGCCCATCCCCCTCCCCTTAATATAGAGCAGAAGTAGGAATAGAATAGAAAATATATTGTGTCGACAAAAAAAATAAATGAAGTACTCAAAATAGTTCGTTATGAATAGGTTTGATAATGATAGTATACCAATAATGTGTCCTTTATGGATCCATCTATGGTAGGTAGTGTCCGTATTCTATAATACCTATGGTAATGAATGAAAGTTTGGTTGTGTGGTTTAGAAATCAATAGCACAAGGTGACTCACCGAACTAAAAGTGCATGTGCTACAATCATTGAGCCAATCTAGTAAACAATTCCTAGGAAATGATAAAGAAGTGGGGAAGTGGAAATTGTTTGGGACCGAATATGGATATGTTATTTTTAAGCAGGGCAAAATGCAAATAAGATGTAAAATTAGAATCTTAAATGAATTGGAACAATAAATTGAGGTTAAATGACATTTATAATATTTTATAAAGTAAGCAAAGACGCACAAACAAAAATCAATACATAATGCGGTACAAGCAGCTTAATTTGCATAGATTATGAAAAAACTGCCAAATGAATTAAATAATGAACTTGTAGTTACAATTTAGTGAATTTACCAAAAGAAATCAAGTAAATTAATTTGTACATTTTTTTGCCAAAATGAAAAAAAAAAACAATACATTACGTTAAAGAGTCGAACTAGCTAGTTAAATATAACTTAAGAATTATCTAATTTTTATCTAGTTGAAAGCTGAATACATTATTCACAATGAAGGATATTAAAAATATTCAACACAATGAAGACGAATAAACTATGCAAAGTAACAATATAATAATTTTCAAAATAATAAGTGCAATAACAATGACAGACCATTTTGGAATCTCAATAGTTTGGTAGGAAATATATGCTTATAATACGAAAAGAATTAAATTAAAAAAAAGAATTGATACATTTAACAAAGCAATCTCTAAAATTAAATTAAATTTATGTCCTTACTTTTGATGCTTTCTTTTTTTTTCATAAGTATTAATCAATCACGACTGGTCACTATGTGTAAGTATCAGAGATAAAGGACCAAAAAAAATCTATAATTTATATCATGCTTGAAATCAATAAAAAGATAAAAAAGAAAATATCAATTTTAGAATAATGTAAGTGATTATAATGAATAGCAAAATCATATGGCATCCCTTTTCATACCTTCTTTATCAACAAAGTAAACACCAGAAATTTTTTATTCTATAAAATCCAGCTAACTTCATGAATATGGTGCTAAAGTTCTTGATGACTGAAGGAATTATTAAGCATAATAGTATATACATGTATTGTTCATTGTTGAATGTCATGTTGGTTTGCTTCTATTCTTCTGGCCGTTTCAGTGTTTAGTGCATTTAGAAAATGCAGCTACGACTTGTAAACCCTAAACAATAACAACGCTATTTTGCTAAGACCAAAATTCTAGTTTCTAAACTTTATTATGAGCTAATATAGTCCCTTAACTAGTTTACTTAATCCAAAATAGTCCCTTAACTATATTTATCTGGTCAGTTTGGTACTTATTTGTAGAGATGGCAAAATGGGCGAGATGGACGAGATTTGCTTGGATTTGAGATGGAACAGAGTCATATGAGTTTGGACCCAACCTTACCCATATGTGTTTTGGAACTAACTTGGGCGGGATCACTTTGGGATGGGTTTAAATTGATCCCGCCCAATACCCAAATCTATTTTCTACATATTTTTTTGCTTTAATTCATTTTTTATTTTTTAAATAACTTTAATATTTTTTATTTATTAAATTTCTTTTAGTCTTATTGTGAATTTATATTCTCATCAATTCATTTTACACTCTAGAATGATTTTCCACCCAATACCCAAATCTATTTTCTACATATTTTTTTTCCTTTAATTCATTTTTTATTTTTTAAATAACTTTAATATTTTTTATTTATTAAATTTCTTTTAGTCTTATTGTGAATTTATATTTTCATGAATTCATTTTACACTCTAGAACGATCAACAATTACTTCAAAAAGACGTAACATTTTGATAAGAATGAATATATCTTCTCCTGGACAAAACCAAAAAAAAAAAAACGAGAGGGCTTAGAATGAATATTTTAATCTTTTCTACTTTTTGCAGCCCAAATGACAAAAGAAAAAGAAAAAGTTGAGAGGGTTTAGAGACCACTCCATCAAAGGCCGAGCTCATTGGGTGCTGACTATTGAAGTTTGCTTAAAATTTTTGGATTTTAAAATTTTTTGAAAAGATATTTGGGGCCCAATGGATACCCAAGTATTTTTCAACATTTCCCGTCAATTAATAGGTACAATTGGGATATGTCCCATTTTAAACCTAATATCAAATTACAATACCCATTCCGCCCAAAATCCTTTTGGGCATGGGTAGCCCATTCAGACTTGGGACAAATTGTCACCTCTACTTATTTGGTTCATTCACCTAATTTATCAACTTTTTGCATCGATAACTAAGGACAAAAAAGAGAAAATCTAGTCGTTGCTTGTGTTAAAACAATTAACAAAAAAAGATCCTTGTCAGAAAATCAACAAAAAAATTGTACTCCCTCCGTCCCACTTTGATAGTCTTGTTTCCTTTTTCGTTTGTCCCAAATTGTAGTCCACTTTCCAATTGAAGAATGTAATTGTATTTTAATTTTTCTAAAATACCCTTATTCAATGTAAGTTGTTGTTATTATAAACCTACCACATTTAATGCATTTAGATTTTCCAAGCTTATTTTTATGGAGGGAAACAAACTATGTCATCATTGGCTACAAATCATGAGTGAAAATTTTCAAAACCATCCATATGCCCACAATTTTTCTAATGAAACTCCAACAAAAGAATATGATTTCAAGTTCCTATAAAGTTGTACTCTAATTAATACGAGGGTATTTTAGAAAAATAGCTACCTAAATTGATTGTTCCAACAAAGTTAACTACTTTTTCTTAAACTGTGTGGAAAAAAACCAAAACTATCAAAGTGGGACGGAGGGAGTATCATAGAGAGCTAAAAAATAAAGCTTCTAGTAGAGGAAAAAAATAGAGCCGATGCCCACAAAAAAAAAATTCACATGGATCCTACTCAATCCATTAAATAAGAAAATGGAAAACAATACAAAAAATATAGAAAATGTGCTAAGATTATGATTACGCTTTTAAGAAATAAAGCTGAAAGAAGCTCAATTTTTTTTATTTTCATATTATTACCCTTTTTAGAAATAGTAGTAGTAAGCACCCATGGAGCTTTCTGGTGTAAATTTAACCGTTTGTGTTTGAGGATCCCTTGCCTTGATATTCTTCAAGTCAAATATTTTGTAATGTAATTACATTTAGGAAAATTCTACTTTAAACGGCATACAATTTAGACGATAGATAGATATAAATCAAAGAATGGTCCACATTTTATTTTTCAAGAATATTCATATTTGTATCTATCATTTAGACATATTGTACTTTAACATCACTCTTTATAAGTGAACTCTTACATTTATAGATGCATCATTTTGCAGTAATTTAAGGCACGTCCACACAATGTTTTTCTGGGCACGCTTACGCCAAGGTTTAACTAGTAATACTATAACTGATGGATGTAGAAAACTTTCTTATGCATTTCTCACCAAAAAAAAAAAACTTTCCTATGTATTTGTCATGCACTTGTGTGCATTGGAGCAATGCTTTAATTCATGCATGTGCCAAAGCTAAAAGTTTTCAATTGAGAAATGGATTTCAAGGCCACGGCAGCATAACATGGTTGAAACTGAGAAATCACTGGGGACGATTCAATGATCAGGGAAGTATATTTAGAGTCCTCTTGATTGCTAAATTTAGAATTCCAATTTCACTATCGAGTTTAAAATTCGAATTCTATACCTAACAGTTGAGGTAAAAAGGGTGTGAGAAGGTGTGGGAGGGTAAAAATAGGGGAAAAAAAGGGGTGGAAATTAAGAACGAAAACCGCATTGAACAATCAAGGCAGAGAGTCAACTTATCTTCTGAAACACTACTAAGCTGTTTCCACTTTCCACCAGGTTGTGAGCTGTTTCGCGCGGATAGCTGCCGCTGATCGTGTAAAATTTAAGTTCAGCAAAACCGTGGTTGGGTTTGAGTTGTTTCCCACTAAAATACAAGCGAACAACTAGGTAAATGAGGTCCATGATTTTTTCCATTGTACATATATATGTTGTTCTCGCATTTTTGTCTTAGTTGCGTAGATTAGTAGGAAAGGTTATGCCCTTTCTCCATAGTTCTGCCTACTTGTCAAGAAAATTCAACCCAAGAAGGAAAAAGGCAGCTGGACTACTCTTTCAGTCAAATTGAAAGGGTTGGCTCAGCCCACAAACATCTTAATTTGTTTTCTTCCTTAATGCTTCTTGAAAGCCAAGTTGGAATAGCTAGCCATATGTTTTACTTTTCTTTCTTTTTCAGTATTTACTATCTAGTAGGCTCAATTCAATGGTGAAAAGTGCAAGTCCTCCATCATTTGGGTAAACTAATTTGGTTCCTAATATATTTATAGAAACTAATTCAGCCCTTTTTGTTTTGAGTTTCAATTAATTGATATAAGTCAGACAAAAGTCCACCTAATTGGTTGAAGTTTGATAAATGTTGTTCACATACCCAGTCAAAGTTAGATTAGAATAGATATATTCTTACGTTACCAAATCAGTCAAAGCTAGAAACTTGAAGCTACTAAATTACTTTAGACAAAACTTCAAAAAATTTATAAAAAAGAATCAGGTACAAAAATATTAGTGACAAATTGGACCATGAAAAATGAAGGCGCAGTTCTTGACAGGATGTTTGATGGACGCCTTCATTGGGAAACAACTTTTAACTACAATTAATTATTAAAAAGAGGCATTAATAGACGAGTGATCCAGGCAATCTTGTATTATTAAAAGAGGCATTTTAAGACCTACTAAAACGAAAACTAAAAAAATTAGGTTATCCCTTAATTCAAGATTGTGAGCTAGCTTATGCGGAGCAAATCTAGGTGGCATACAAAACAAGAACTGATAAGTAGTATTTGGGTCAAGCCTGAATGTAGCTCATCATATAGTTACTTTTGAGTTCAAATAAGAAAGATTTATCTTTGAATCAATAGTACGTACTAAGGTGAAGAATCGGAGGGGATCGCAGAAACAGCAAAAGAAATTTTGCGGGCCAACCTTCAAACGTTAAAGTGTCTTCAAATGGAATTGAAAATTTAAATTCCATTTGCTGATCATCTCGATTTTTTTATGAGTTAAGGTTAAAGGAAAGAAGGCTTGTTACTGAACTGTCTAAGAATGATTATGTCCATTTGAACAAAATATAAGTCTTTTGTTCAACTATGTAAATCACATTAACTATAATGTAAGTTTAGAACACTTTTTTTATTAGTCCTACATAACATTTAAGATGATATATACCATGTGATTTGAATCTTACATTTTCTTTTTTTTGGCCAATGATGGCTATCAACCTTCGAGAATAATTGCTATTGCAACCGTCGCCATCCTAATTCATGAAGTTAGCTCCATACCTTGTGGTTGCATATTCTACTCTAGTTAGATTATGTAGTTCTGCATTTCCCTAATTCACTACCATTTCAAACTTCTATTTTTTTTTTAAAAAAAAATAAGATACACATTTTGATAAATTGGTTAGCTTAGTTGGTCATGGAGTCATTGTAATTGTTAAATTTTCAATCCTTTTCTTACAAGTCTACGATTTACACAAACTAAGAAATGTCTGGATAATTTGGAGTTCACCATCTTATATTTCACAAAATTTAGATCTATTATATTGGTCTTTTTAATTTTCAGTCAAAAGATGAAATCATTTTTTACGTAACATGAACTTTTATGTTATTAGCACATAATGCTAGAAAATATACATTTTAGTTAAAAATATTTAATCTTCTTGCTAACATTGCACTTTTTAGTATTCATTTTCACATGTTTTGAAGAACTATAAGCTTACAAATGAGTAAAATGTAGCATTTTTTTAATACATATTTTTGTAGTATCTTAGGATCGTGCTTACGGTTCGATCCTAACAATTCACTATAGGATTCTGATGTTAGCAACCTTGGCATGCAGCCACCTTTAAGGTGCTGTTGTTGTCAAGATTTGAAAATCTAATGCCAACTTTAAGAGGTAGTAGGTTCATATTTCTCCCACTATACATAATTATTCAATTACACATAATTATTCAAGTATAATCTTGTACCTTTATTTAAAAAAAGAAATCACACATAACAATTTTTGAATTATAATATTGAACCAACCTTATTTTAGGGTTTTCTCTTGAAAGTACACATGATTGGAATTCAAAGGTACATTCACATGTACACCTACAATGCTATCTAAAAGTACCCCTTTAAATCGGTGATTAGTTCAGTGTCTGTGCACTAAATCGTGACTCCACCTGCTGCACAAAGTATGTACTTAATTAGTGTCATCTTATCTTTGACTCCAATTAAAGCAAAGAAACCATATTTATTCTTATCGTAATCTCCATTTGTCCACCGACTGAATGTAAATTCCAAGTGTTAGATGATTTTCTGTTGATGTTTTCACACATTGTCTGTTATCTTTATGCTTTAAAATAGTATTACTCTGGTACCATCTTCCCCAAATGGTTCGCGCAAATTTATATATTACGGAAAGACGGGTTCAAGAATCAATTTAACAATCTATTTTAGCAGTGTGCTTCTTGTGTTTTTTCTTCTCAAAACCACTGAATCTCAGCTCATGTGGCAGCTGCTTTTTGGTCAAATGTGGAGCTGCAGGGGCCAGAATGCGTAGTCCAATTCCGGTGCCCATCAACTCTCTCACCAGAAAGTTGTACCAACTCCATCATAGCACCATGCATGTCCAGTACACCATTAAGGGCCACTATTTTGTGACGAATTAGTGGAGGGCTTTGAATAAAGTAGTTGCACAATATAATTTTTGTTGATTGTTACTTTTGCGTCTGCTTTACCGGGAAACTTTAATCTCAAAATGCATAATGTAATTCCGCATACTTTCTAGTAGGCATTATCTTGTTTTGTTTTTTATTCAAAAAAAAAAAACCCCCGAATCTTATAAGGCAAAAGTTGAAGAAAGAGGGATTTGGAGACTCAAAATAGGGATCTTATGGTTATCTGACTATTACCTCTACCAGATAATTTGGATTTTAATGGCATACAAACACACAACCATACATAGAATCACACTATTATGCTGAAAATTAATCTTTACTCATCACACGAGTAACTCACCATTAAGGAAAACTGATTTTACTTCTAGAAAGTACTAATCGTGCACTTTTGGATACTCATTGCCTGGTTTTTCAACATCACTAGGTAGCATCAAATACAAACACTTATATATGGCACCTTCACCAGTTTCTTTTTCATTTTCTGCTTTCACTAGTTATACGTTTGTGCACTTAGCTTGCTCTTATATATAGTTTTAGGGATAATTTCAGAAACCTCCCTTGAGGTTTCACGAAATATGACATGGCTCCCTTGAGGTTTTTAAAATCTCGCTTAGCACCTCTCAAATTGACATTTTGATAATATTTTCAGCCCTTCTACCTAAAAGTAATATTAGAAAATTGATGTTAGAGAAGAGAGACTATTTTAGTGCCCTTAATACCCTTAGGCTATGAAAAATATGAACATTTTACAAACAAAAAAAAAAGTAATAAATTGTAACCATTTTAAAAGTGAGGATTAAAAGTTGATAAGGATTTATGTTGTAGGCAATAGTCACTTCTACAGCAGAGAGAGGCAGCAAAAGCAAATGCTATTCTTTAAACCATTGCTACAAATAAAACCCTCCATAGTGTTGAAGGTAATTAGCATATAAAACTCATACATTTAAGCAAAAAAACTCAAGGATAGATGAAATTCAACTTCAATATCATATCGAAAATTTACTCGAAATAGACTGACTTTTTCATCGGTGTGAAAAAGAAAAACTTTATTATAAAAAGAAAAAAGTTAGAATTTGAAAAACCATAGCTCCTGGAGTTTTACTTGCTTCATTTCTCTCGTGATCTACATGCATAGAAACAAATAAATAAATAGATAAAATAGTTGTGAAACACAAAAAAAAAGGGCAAAAAGAACCTGCAGCTCTTCTTCTCCAGATGCGTTGAATATTTCATTGATTAAATCCTATATTTCATTGACACTTACAATTTAATATTATATATATGTGTGTGTATGTGTGTATGTATGTATCAACATTGTTAAAGAAAAGTAGAAAATTTAGAAAAAGAAAAGCAAGTATAGGAAATATAAATATGAGGGTATTATTGATAATTTTTCACCTTTGATATTAGCACATGATCTCACTATCACTTCAAGGGTACTAAGAGAGATTTTGAAAATCTCAAGAGAGCTATGTGATATTTCGTGAAACCTCAAGGGAGGTTTCTGAAATTATCCCATAGTTTTATCATCATTTCTTACTATTGAATAGAAGTATTTCTAGTTAGCCCCCACGTGAATGGGCTGGTGGTTGGCGCCTCTTCCTCGGGACCGTCAGGTCCTGGGGTCGAACCTCCGCAGCAACACCAGTTCCGCCGTGCATCTAACGTGCTAGGTCTGATTGGGGCGTCGGGCCGAGCCGGAGTGGGATTAGTCGGGCCGCCTTTACGGAATTGACCCGGACACCCACTTCGTCGACAAAAAAAAAAAAAAAGAATAGAAGTATTTCTAGTTCAATGGTTCTGGGGGATGCTGTCCTATTTATGAATATTTGCGTTCCCAGTAACTACTACCCTAGAACTTCAAACTACCATTTGACAAAAGTAAGAATAGGCAGCTAAAATTTATTAGGGTCTACAGAGGCAAAATTCTTGTAGAATTCTTTTTGCTCAAAACAACGCGGAAAACAACAAAATCTCAAGTTCATAACGCGATATGTTATGAAAATGAAAGCGTGTAGGACCAAAGTCAATAGTCAACATGGTATTTCTACAACCCACACTAGGATGGGAAACCAAACAAAATGAGTTCCCCACATTCACAATAATTGCTTGACAGTTCACAAAGAAAACAACTTCCTGAGGGGTCACATCCACCAAATAAAGATTTTCCTCATTTTCGGTAAGGGAAAGGGAGATTGATTAGGAATTATAGCCACGCAATGCAGGTTGTGATTACGGCTAATTAGTCGGATGATATGTTTAATTTACAGGGCTATATACGTCAGAATTAGGGGCTGTTCTATTTTGATTATTTTATTTGATTCTCGATTATGATTTTGAATAATGACTTTGGTTGATGTTCTTGTTTTGCTGAAGTATATGCAATTTGTGTCTTTTGAATTATCTATTTTTGGAGGTATTTTTGAAATATTTTACTGTAACCGTGTATATGAAAAAATTTTATTATAAATGTTTTTTGAAAAAATATTAAACATATATTGTATGAATATAATATTTTTAAGTTATTTTTATTTGTGTATTACTACAGTATTGTATTTGAAAAAATTATTTTTGAAAAATATGTCAATCTATTAATCAACCTAACAGTAGCTTTAGCCGATTGTGACTCTGGCTGCTCTTCGCAATTACTCCAAATACGTTCTTCAATCGCATTTTTATCTACACATGCATTTATTCAAAAGGTGGTGTTGATTAAGTTTCATCTGATTATAGTTCTAGACACCCTATAAATGAGTCTGACAAAGGCCGAAAATTATCATCCGTACTAAAATGCGTCACACACGTACCATGTTAAGTGCAACAATCAATCTTCATTTACTCCAAAAAAAGGATTAAGAATGGAAAGACAAAAGCCTTGCAATCTTCTCACCACAAATGGAGAAGACGTAGGTGAGTGCTGTTCTGTATACAGACAAACTCCGTGTGCTGCATCATCTGAAGCTTCTTGGCAGCAACATTTGAAATATATAAAAAAATATTTTCATATTGTCTTGGACAGATAGATAACATACTTAATTATTTCTAGTAACTAAATTACAAGTTCAATTTGCCACGTAGTACTGGTTCATGAGATCTCACGCTTCATTATTTATATGGCCAGTGATGTCTGGGCAGGGCATATCTCAGGTACCTCCAGCTAGCTTGCAACAAATCCAATAACATCCTTTGGCGCTTCAAGAAATAAAGCCCCCATCTTTTTTGCAAGCAATCAATTTGCAGCATTCTTCTGGCTGTGCAAAAATTGACTAATTAAGCTTGTAGTAGTACTTTTCCAAGTTTTACATGGAAATGGCGTCAGAAAATCCAGAAAGTGTTGGATTCTTGAGCCGTGGATGTTGTTGGTTCACGTCATTCATGAAGAATTTAGCCTCCAAATTAGTACTAGAACCAGCAAGAACTGCAAGGAGTCTCGCACAAGAAGATCCAAGAAGAATCATCCACTCCATCAAAGTAGGATTGGCCATTGCCTTGGTTTCACTAATCTACTACTTTGATCCTCTTTATGAAGGTTTTGGAGTGTCTGCTATGTGGGCTGTCATGACTGTTGTGGTTGTTTTTGAATTTTCTGTTGGTAAGTTATTCATTTCATAGTTAAGATTCAATACCAGTCTAATTAAGCATGCATTTTCTTGCAACTAATGAGGTTAACGAGCGTTATTGCATTTTGCAGGAGCAACACTTGGAAGATGTGTGAATCGAGGAATTGGAACATTCATAGGTGGTGCTCTGGGAGTAGCTGCTCATAGATTAGCAAGTTGTTTTGGAAGTGAAATAGTTGAACCAATAGTTCTAGCTGCGTCTATTTTCATATTTGGTAAGTTAAAAATAATTACTACTACTATGGCTTTTGGTGAATTTGATCATATCTAGTATCTGTTACTTACAAGTCACGTTTGGAAGTTAATTACTTCTTGTTCTTTGATGCAGCTGCTACTGGTACATTTGCAAGATTCTTTCCAAAATGGAAGGCAAGATGTGATTATGGCCTCCTCATATTCATCTTGACATTCTGCTTAATTTCTGTCTCGGGCTATCGAGATGATGAGGTGATAGATATAGCCCTCACAAGGCTCTCAACAGTCATGATTGGAGGATCTGCTGCTCTGGCCATTTGCATTCTATTATTTCCAGTCTGGGCTGGTGAAGATCTCCATCATTTAGTTGCTGATAACATTGAAAAGCTTGGGGATTTCTTGGAAGGTAACATTTCTTTCAGCAAGCTGATATATATATATATATATATATTCGGTGGTGGTCTTCATTTTGGCATTCTTCTTATATTCATCTAGATATTAACATTCATGTGGACTTGTGCAGGATTTGGAGATGAATACTTCAAAACTTTAGAAGATGGAAATGTAAGAGATAGCAAAGCATTATTAGAGAAATATAAAAGTGTGGTTAACTCGAAAACCATTGAAGATAATCTGGTGAGTTAGAATCTGAAATTAATCTTGGTACAAACCATTAAGAGTTTGATAATTCAATCCCATTAAAATTGCCTAGGTTTTAGTATTTACATTGGTTCAGAAAAAGAATGGTTCAGAAAAAGAACTGAATAAAAATGAACTAGATTTGGATCTACTTCATTTGCATAAATGGACGATCCTCAATCCACCCTCTCTAGACATACAAGTACAACACAATAATAAATGGAAAATTATTTTAAGTAGACCTGGAATTTTCGACCACATGCTGAGGTAATTGTACTATTTCCATTATTGCTTGTACACTCGAAAAAGGTACAAACATTTAAAGTGACCAAGCGACCTAAGTATTTGCGAAATATATGTATATATATATGGATCATTGGCAATACATAAATATACTGAATTTTAGTGCCAAATCTACTTAGTTGTAATCTTATTTTACTTAGATACCAAGCAACAAAATTAGGAAATGATGAACCAATCCCCAATTTCATCTTGGAAGGAGTTGCATCCTCAGTTATTAAATTGATTAGCAGGTTTGAAGAAATTCTCTCAGATATTGTATCTGTAATTGAGGATATTCGTGTAGCTGTTCTAAAACAACATAATTGTGGATGTAATTTGGACTCCCAGATAAATCAACTTAGTTGTGCATACTTTAACACAACATGTTAACATCTGCCGACCAGTTTGAAACTCTTTGAAATTCTTCTCCAGTCTTTGTTAAGCAAATAGTGCTGGACGATTTCCAGCAATCTTATTAATAAAGTTGAGTAATTTTTTTCTCTAAAAAAAATAGAAAGAACTTTACAACTCAGCACATCATTCCATACCTAATTGATATTGTATGTTTCTAATTGATATATAATCTTTCTGTCACAGGTCAATTTTGCAAAATGGGAGTTTCGGCATGGCAAATTCAGGTTCCGTCATCCTTGGGGAGAGTACCAGAAGATTGGAGGCTTAATACGAGAATGCGCCTTTCGTCTTGACTCCTTAAATGGTTACCTCAAATCCGAGGTGCAGGCACCTCAAGAAATCCGAGAAATATTTCAAGAGTCTTGCCAAACTATGAGCTCTGAGTCCAGCCATGCCTTGAAAAACATGGCACGGGCGATTAGGACAATGACTAGTTCGTACGTTGCAGTGGCAAAATCCCACATTGCGATTGCAAAATCTGCTGCAGATAACCTCAAATCGTTACTGAAAACTAATTCTTGGCAACAAACAGATCTCCTGCAAATAATCCCGGTTATTACAGTTGCTTCATTGCTCATTGAGGTTGTCTCTAGCACTGTGAAAATTGCAGACTCTGTTCATCAACTTGCATCTCTAGCAAGATTCAAGAAAATTTCTGAGGACGATGCATCAAAGTCAGACCAGAGAAACACAGAAAGAATATTGAGAAGTCCCAGCATTGAAGGATCCCATGGTCTCACTATCTCTGTCGAGTGATTAACGGCCTCTGAGAAGCTAAAAATTACTAGTATTCTGATCGGTTTTTCTGGCCTCAGAAAACAGGGCGTAGAGAGGAGAATAGGGACTTTTCCAAAAGGAAAAAGATACACATGTACAATATGGTATCCAATTTTGTCACTTTGTTCAATCGCGAGAGTGAATAATTTTACTGGTTTACCCCTTCGTATAATATGTGACCTGAAATATAAATGCATACTTTGGATACTACTCTCATGTTAAGCTCTACATATAAATAGTATAATACAATTGTGAGTGGAGTTTTCTCAAAATGCAATATCAATTTATTACTCATAAAATAATTTAGCCAAAAAGGAAAAGATTAATTAAAGAGTTCTTTGTGGAATTTATTAGGGCATCCACAATGCTATTACACCTTGTGGAGTGTAATCCACATCAGCATTCCACTTTCTCCTCTTTTATTACACTTTCACTCACAATGGATTACACTCCATAAGGTGTAATAGCATGGGTCCACAATTAGATCAAATATTTATTTTAATAATACATAACTCATATCCCATAAATAAATAAAATAATTTTTAAAAATAATTTTGTTATTTTAAAAAATAAAGTACTAACTTTCATTAAATTTTTTACATTTTGAATTTTTTATTTTCTAAAAATGATATTATTAATTTTTAAGTTTGAATAATATATCTTTTTCTATCTTTCAAAAATAATATATTGTTATTTTTTTCAAAAATAATTATGCAGGAAATTAAAAAAATATTTGATACCTCAAATGCGAAGATATCATAATAATCCATACTTAATTAATAATTCGGAATGTAATTAGTTGAACTCCATAACATAATATTATATAATTTAAATCAAATAAAATACAAATAATATTGAAGCTAAAATTGGATGTAACCGTTGGTGGCTAGAATTATTTTACATTTAATCATGGGTCCCACCTTCTAATGGATTACACGCATCATGGATATGATGCGTGTAATCTCCATGACTTCCATGATGCGTGTAATCTCCATGACACGGGTCCAATGGGAGACCGTATTGGAGCCGTGTCATGGAGCGGTGTAATGGGGGGCCATTACACATTTACACCCGCGTTGTGGATGCCCTTACATCGAGTCATTCTTGTACGGTCAAAAAACCCCTCTCTTTTGTTTTTTTGAATGTGTCGCCAATACTTATCTTAGTTGATGGGAAAATTTATGAATAATTTCAAAGTCACTTTTCTACTCTCAAATTTTCCCATTTCCCTTCACCCTTCTAAGGCTTAAATTATTGTCAAACGCTGAAAAAAAAACTTTTCACAAATGTATTATCAAATCTTTATTGTACTCTACACATACTTCGCAACCTTGTCCAAACTCCAAATCCTTTGATCTCTATAGCAAAAATTAGAACCATCACTTGCCAAAAGAAACATAGACATGTTTACTGTTACTTTTAATGTCAGAGTGAATTTTGCACCAAGAAAAAGGAAATAGAAAACCACCAAAAAATGAAAAATGAAAAGTAAGTCAAAGCAACGGGCAACAACCCCGAAAAGCCCAAAACCCCGAGCCCAGCCAACGAAAAAGGAAGTAGATAAAACTCCTATTAACAGGAAACCGCTCTGAATCGTTGGTCGTCAAATCAAGAATCAGGTGTGTTCTAATTATTCCATGGATTCTGTTGAGGCAGAGCAGCCTGAAGCTATACCTTCTTCTCCTCCATCTTACAAAACTGAACTCATCCATGTATTCTGGCATGAGGGCATGCTGAAACATGACACTGGAAAAGGTGTATTTGACACAGGAATGGACCCTGGATTTCTTGATGTTTTGGAAAATCATCCAGAGAACTCTGATAGAATCAGGAATATGGTCTCTATTCTCAAAAGGGGTCCTATTTCACCCTTCATCTCTTGGCATGTTGGTAGGCCTGCTCAAATATCTGAGCTGTTGACTTTCCATACACAAGGTATTAAAAAACGCTCCACAGGAGCAATTTCTGTTTTGTTCTTGAAAATGGTAACACTTGGTTTTGTTTTGATTTAGCTTCTCTGGGATTTGTGGGTTTTGCTCAAGTTGCGGATGATATATATTCTTTAAGGACATGTTTTACTATTTTGCTATATTGTCAGTTTACATGTTTTGTTGCCATGATACCTTGTTTTCCTATTATATTGGTTTATCTGAGATGGGGATGGGGGATGAGAAAGTAGATAATGACTTGAGATAGTGTTTGAAATGCTGTAATGAAGCATGTCTTTTCAATTTGCATTGAAAAATTGTGTTTTTGGATTGTGCAGATGTTGAAGTAAACAAAAAAAAAATTATCTTTTCATGTCAATTAAGGAGGTAGCATTTTTTGAGCTTAAGTGAAAGAGGAGGAATAAGATAGGAATTCGTATAAATATATTATTTTTACTTTTCCTTAAGCAGAATAATAGTTTCTTTTTTGGCATAAATTGTGCAACATCTCCAATATATGACATTTAAAAGCGGATATAAAAGGTTTGTGATGAAAAATTTTACACGAGCTCTAGCTATCTCTAGGAAAGAATTTGCTTATGTTTGGCTCAATTCAAGATCCCATTTTGTGTTGACTTTAGATATAATTGATATTTAGTAAAGCATTATCTCAAATATATTCTGCTGTTTGATAACCTAACTAGGTACTATCATTATCCATTGAATCTGATTTGACCTTGATTCCGTGTGTAAGGTGTTGAAAACTGGAAGGATGTGAGTTTCTTGAAAAGAGAACTTTCCGTTTTCACTGTAGAAATTGTTATTGTAGATTGTTGTACTCAGTTAATCGACAAAATTTAGTGATACGGAAATTCTATGGCACGAATTTTTGTCCCCTAGCATTTTGTACGGTTTTATTTATGTGGTCTTTACAACTCTTTGCATTTAATTTTGAATGACGAAGTGAAAATAATCTCTGTGTTAATAATATCTCAATTCTGAAATTCCTCAGAGTACATTAATGAGCTTGTTGAAGCCGATAGAGAGGGGGGCAAAATGATCTGTGCTGGGACATTCTTGAATCCCGGGTCCTGGGATTGTGCACTTCTTGCTGCTGGCACTACATTATCTGCTATGAAGCATATAATTGATGGATGTGGAAAAATTTCTTATGCACTTGTTAGGCCACCAGGTCATCATGCTCAGCCCAATCAAGGTGATGGGTACTGCTTTCTGAATAATGCTGCTCTTTCTGTACAGTTGGCTTTAGGTTCTGGCTGCCGAAAGGTTGCTGTTATCGATGTTGATGTTCACTATGGAAATGGAACTGCAGAGGGATTTTATCATTCTGATGAAGTTCTCACTATTTCTCTTCATATGAATCATGGTTCTTGGGGTCCCTCTCATCCTCAGAGTGGAACTGTAGATGAGCTTGGTGAAGGGAAAGGGTTTGGGTATAATCTGAATATACCTCTCCCTAATGGAACTGGAGACAGAGGATATGATTACGCAATGAGGCAGTTAGTTGTCCCTGCTGTTGAGAAGTTTAAGCCCGATATGTTGGTCTTGGTTATTGGCGAAGATTCAAGTGCAGTAAGTTCAATGTTTTTTCTTTACTTTTCTTACTAGGAAGGGATTATATGCTTATCTTTTGCCCATATTAGAAACTGTATTCCCCAATCTTCATTTTTGTTCTTGAACAAATAATGTTGATGTCAGGTATTGAACCATGAATGGTTAATAAAAAGTTAGCATCATTCAATCAGTGTCAGTTTTGGTTACTAGTATTGAGTAAAGACAAGGATTTGTGCTTCAGAGAGTATGGTTTCCTAGGAAAAAAAGATGAAAGAAAAGATTGCTTACATGATTCCGCTGTTAAAATTTGCTTAAGCAAAATAAACGGTAGTGCACTATGAACCTGAAGACGGATTCCTTACGAGATTGCAGTGTTACGTGTAATTACTTTTAAACCTACTCCCTGAACTTTGTTTTAGTTATCACTAATCCAGTTTATCTGGTACTAGTTAGCCTTCTCAATCATCTATTTGCTTGTTCAAACTAGACAGTTGCTTGAGTTAGCCTAGTCCCTAAAGTTTATTAAAGGAAAAAGAAAAACCTTGCTTAGAATGGACTGAAGTGTTATACTTTTGATATCAGATTTTTGGATTCTAGAGGTCCATATTTTTCACAATTTGGCTTCTAATTTCAGTTTGATCCAAATGGAAGACAATGCTTGACAATGGATGGGTATAGAGTGATTGGACAAACTGTTCGTGGGTTAGCTGATAAGCATAGCCATGGATGCCTTCTCATCGTCCAAGAAGGTGGATATCATGTCACGTATTCGGCTTACTGTTTGCATGCAATCCTTGAAGGAGTGCTGAAAATTCCAGTTCCTTTATTATCTGATCCCATTGCTTACTACCCAGAAGATGAAGCATTCAGTGTCAAGGTCATTGAATCCATCAAAGATTACCAGATAAATACTGTTCCATTCTTATGAGAGGCTGAATCAGGTAGCCAGCTCCTTCTTGGACTCTCATCTTGAACTTAAAAACAGCTATTTCATTTGACAGGAGAGCGAGGTGGATTCGGAACCTCTCCTCAAATTTTGTTTTTCTTTTCCACAGGCTTTCTAACAACACTTGCCTGTCTCATGAACCACATGGAGAAAGCAACCTTCCACTCAACAGATTCATCAAATTTTGCACAAGTTCTTTCTTTCCAAACTAAAACTGCACTGTTTGAAAATTTTTGCCCGAAAATTGGTAGTGGCCAATAGAGTAGCAAGCTCGTACAGGCCATTTTTATTTGTTTACCCACCCTTCTCCCTATATTCAAACTCCATTCTGATGACATCCTTAGAACATGAGCTTCAACATTCTTTGATCCACATTTTGCAGAGGCCTATGTCCATCTCTAACAAATAGCCATTTCAGTCCCCTTCTAAGCAACATCCACACTGCCCCTATTTCTATGTTGGCTACTTCTACATCTTGTATTCAACTGCAGTTATGACATTCAACTGCAGTTATGACAGTCCTTGTTCCTGATTTCCCCCAGCAAGAAAGAAAAGTATCAACTGACGAGCACAGGATCAGTCCTACCTATCGCTGGATATTGGTTTATCAGACAAGACTCAGGGCACGGGCAAGCCATTCGCGTTAATGCTTACCGGATTTGAAGGGATTGAAGTGAATGAAGCTGTTGACAACGACTTCATTGGAGCAATGATTCATCGAGTCCATTCTATCATCTGAAGTTGGTAGGGATGAACTGTTGAGAAGACAAATTAACGCCTTCAATGGCAGTGGATGAGGGAACTTGTTATGTCATACTGCCACAAATTGTTAATTCCTAAAGCTGTTAAGCCTTGTTTGGAGGAACACATGGATTCTAGTCATCATTTGTCTTGGTACGTTGGGGTCGCCACCAGATCCACCAGCCCGTCAGGAGTGAAAGGATTGAAATTCGGTGGTATAAATATGCTTCTGCTGCATTGGATTGAGGGTTTTAACCATCATAATTATGATTGCGTAGAAGTGGCAAAATGGATAAATAGTTGATAAATGGTTTTTCTTTAATGGACAGTGGATAAAATCAATCCAATCCAATTACGGCCGTTTAGTAAATGGATATAAATGGATAGGGTTTAAATGGATAATGGAAAATTGTAATCCATCCATTTAACCAGTTAGTAGAGTAGACTAGTATTGTAGTTTTTTTTTTTTTAGGCGTGCATACGGATTCTCGTTGTCCATATTTTGTTGTTCTTGCAAGTTTTTTTTGGTTCCTGGATGATGTTTCACAATTTTAGTTCATTCCCACGCCTCTCTACTACTTTTCCTAGTCTTATTCATTAAATTAGGAATTCATCAAAATTGATTATAATGATTGGTTAGAATGTAATCCAATAAATCTAATACAAAGATAATGTGATAAGAAAGTTTTGATTCATAATGCTTAAAGATTATCTCAAGCCGCTATGAAAAAAAAAAAAAGCGTGATTTTTTTTCCATTTCCAAAATGTGTAAAAGATTGGCAATAAAAATTTCATTCTATAGTCAAGATAGAAATTGCAGCAAACTATCTTACTAGAAAATTTGAGTGAAAATGAAAAAGATTAACAAAGAAGAAAAAGGGAAGCAACTGGTTAAGGTTCAAATCTCAAGAATTAGTTTTGAGTTTAAATATCTTTCTTCTTTCCTATTTCTTAAGTTTCACCCTTTTCCTATTGAATTTTTTTTTTTTTTTAAAAAAGCAACTTGAGTTCAATCATTTGATAATGATGAACTTAGTACTTGGAATAGATTTAGACCCGATTTGGGGCTGCGGTGCTTCTAATAAAAACGCATTTTTAGGTGCTAAAAGTAAGACATTTGGTAAATATCATCTTATAAAATTAGAAGTGGAATTTTTTGTGTTAAAAACACTTTTATCAAAAGCTTAAATTTGATACTTTTAGAGTAACTTTTGTGATTTAAAAATACAATATTGAATTTAATCATTTTATCCTATATTATGAACTAAATAAAGAGACAAATACATTTAAAAATTTCTAATTACATATCATCCAATACAATAAGTACTTATTGAACTATATCTCCAAATAATATATTTAAAAGCACTTAAGCACTTAATAAATATTCTTATTAAAACCTCTATTGGAGAATTACTTATTAACAAGTTATTGTAACTCCAAACAAGCCCATGGTAGAAGGCAAAGAACACGTGATTATTAAGCAACTAAAAGGGAAAATCTACAAAAAGAAAAAGACGAAAATGTACTAAAGGAAGTACAAGACAATAACAAAAAAGATTCTTCTCAAATTAAATAACTCATAGAGGCCGGCTATCAATTATTTGAGATAATTTTGTGAAAAAATACTGTAGCATTTTTTTGATATGATGTATTATGTATGTGAGATAAAAAGTTGATTGAAAAATGTATGGATGATGAAAGCAAATCAGTGTGTATAAATAAGATGTAAATAAAGTGAAATAAGATGCACTCCAAAGTCCAGACACACTCATATTTTGACCACTTGTTTCTAGCTCCACTTCTGTATTGTGAATTATACAAGTGTTCAGCAAATGTTCTCTAGTTTTGTGGGCCGACAACGATGACGCTTTCTGTGAGGAAGAAGTTGTCAGTCCTGGGTTTACGTGCAGTCCGTTTGTAGAGTTGGTGGCGCTGGGCCTGAGACGAGTTTTCTTCTGTCGGTCTTCCTGTTGCATTCCATTTTAGTAAATGGATTTATATGGATCAAGGGAAAATCCTTGCAAATCCATCAATTTAATTGGTTTTAAATGGTTTTTCTTTTAAAGTCATCATCCCTTTTTTAATCATTCAAATCCATTTAAACTTGATTTATATAGATGGATAAATAGATTTGAATCATTTTGCCACTTCTACTGATTGCATAGAATCAAGTCCAGGTGACTTGGATGCCTTTATAGGTGCGAGGTTGAAGGTTTGATCCTTACTTCTTATTCTTAAATTAAACATAATTTATGGTGATCAAACATGAATAGTTTGAAATTGAATTTTTGACACAATTTTCAATAAAAAAACTAATTTTATTGTAATTTTTTGCATGTTTTGCTTAAGTGTTTACGTGTTTATTACATTAGTGTCAACATTATTCAGTATAGCATCATTGCCACTTGCAATTATAGATTTCCTGGATCATCTTGGTGCTAGGCTAGTAGGAAGCGTTCATACGATCTCAAACATTTGCCACAATTTTTAGGAAGAAAGGAGGTTTATCCCATTCCAATGTCATGGCATGCTATTATTACTACATTTGACGACTCACCTTGTTTTTCACAAATTACCTACTAATGACGACTTTAAGGACCAACAGAAAATCTAATTCCTTGCCAACTTTAGTTAGGACGCGGTTGCCTGCTTTTTTCCTCTTGTGCATAAACACAGCTAAGTTAGTCAAAACTTTTATTGGCAAGACGAATAGAAAATTACCCTAGACCAAGGTATCTAGCCATCTTGATTCTATTAGTATACATATATTTTCTGGATTGACCGTTAAACCAGATGCGAATACCTATGGTTTATATCAAAAGAAAAATATTTTCTGAATTCGTATCCAATTTGTATGAAAGAATTGAAGAAAAATTATGTAATTCCACGTTCTTCCCCTTGGACCCCGTATGAGTCATGGATTTATTCAAAATTGGTTAGTTCTACAGCTAATCTAGTTTATCCTATCAAATCAAATCAACCAATTTCAGGTCTTGCAAGTAGAGAAGACTCAAAAGTCGGGGTTTCAATCCCACATCGGTATTGGGAGGATTGGGGTTGGGTAGATAAGTCCCTGTGAGGACCTCAAAAGTTGCCGGCTTTTGAGGTTTCTCACGGGATCTAGGTTTATTTGCGTAACTCTTACTTTCTGTAAGAAAATGTAAGAAAGTAGAGAAGACTCAGCGAAACCGTCTAGTTTCTTGCTCCATGGTAATACGCGGAAAAGATGTATTGAGCTGTGAATCTGTCAATTCACTCTGGACTGGAGATCCTGCCAACTGCCAAGCAAAGAGAATGTTCCAAACCATGCTAGTTATGCACCTTTTTCCAGAGCATTGATTTCTTATTAGTTATTATGTTTCCACAGCAAAAATAAAAGGGAAATTCTCTGAGTTCAAAGATTTTTTTTTCTTGAATCATGTGGTCAAACATGATTAAATCGAAACCTGGACTAAAACGCATTTAGAGGAAAAAAAAAATTTCCCCGTAAATCTCGCAGTAAAAGGGCTCATGTAGTCAAACATGCTTCAAAAGTTAGTATTACTGTTGGTTAACATTAAACACCCCACAAGATTTCTGTTGGATACGGCTCCTAATTTCCTATGTGCAATTTGTCTTTTAAATACTAGGCAAATTACAATTTACCCCCCCCCGTAATTTAGTTTTTTTACATAACCCCCATATGATTTGAAAAATTATAAATAACCCCTTCATATTTTAGGTAAAACTATCAAAGTGACGGAAATTATCATTCGTAACAGAGTACCTAAAATGTCCAAAATACGCTTATGTAAATTAGAAAATTATTTATTAACCAAGAAGGATTATGTGTACATTTTGAAAACTATAAGGGAGTTATATGGTAAAACATTAAATCATAAGGGGTTATATGATAAAACATAAAACCATACGGGGTTAGTGTATCATGTATTTATAAGGGTAATTTCGACATTTTTAAAGTTTCCATTATGAATGATTATTTCCGTCACTTTGACACTTTAATCCAAATCATGAGGAAGTTATGTATATCTTTTAAAATCATAGGGCAGTTATGTGAAAAGTCGCTAAATCACAGGGGGTAAAGTGTAATTTGCCCTTAAATACTAGATTCTCTAAATCGAATCCCTTTTGGAGTATAAAGTAAAAGGTTTCGTAATTGACAACATTGTACTTTATTCTAGGAGACTGTTACATTCTGTCTATTTCTTGATTAATTAAAGTTAAGCCCCCCTAAAAGAAATCCTTAACTAAAGTGACGGTTGGGGACAATCTTGACAGTTGACCTAATTATGGTGTTAACTCTCTTCTCTCTTTCTTGAACCATGATTTCTTGTCTTGTTTTATCTTAACAAAATGAAGGGCTGCTTTAATTTATTTCCCTTTTCATTATGTTTAACCTATGGCAGATTTATTAGATTGTCCTATACGTTTGGCCAAGTCTTAGCTCCAACCACGAAAAATATCGAGACAAAAGGAGGAAAAACTTGTGTCAAAGAAAGGAAGAGGTGTTTTCAACCTTTAATTCGAAATCAGATTGTTCCAAAGTCATTATGGCTGACAAGAAAGTAAACAATCTTTAAAGGGGCTCTATCTTTAATTACTCATCATGCAATGTCAGCATTCATGTTGAGTTTCATTAATAATTCTAATTTATAACTCTGTTTGTAGAAATATATATATATAATTGATGCTTGCTGATCTATTGTAATGCGCAATTAAGGAAAATTTTGCAGGCTAAATTGGTGCTGCTGAGCTGATGGTGAGTTTTTATGGTACAAAGTTGATGAGACCATGTTCACAACTACAAAAAAAAAAAAAAAAAAAAAAAAGATTTCGACTTTCAGTTCTACAAAGCACAAAATTAGGTTAAAAATGAGGTGACCATGATGTGTTTGGTACTGTACCGAATACCTACCTATCTATACTAATTATATATGTCATGGAAACATTTACCAAATATTAGATTATGGGTTGTTACATAATCATATAATTTAATATGTTTACGTGCCAAGAAAAAAAAAAAAATGTTACAACAGTGTCTGGCATTGTCGTTTGTGAAATTATCATCAGTCAATGTTGCACTAGATATGTCAATGTTTGGGTTTTGTCTTAAAGTTTGAAAGACAATTGAGATTTATATAAAACTAGCTATTTTTAACTAAAGGGTTCTTCTACGAGTTTAAGTTTTGTCTTTAGTTTTCTCTTAACATTGGATTTGAATCAGTTCATTACTAGGTCTGGGTGAAAGCAAGCTGCACGAAAGGAAGCATATACTCCATAGTTGATCTTTGAGCTATAAATGTTCTATATTTTGATATTTTTGGAGTTTGTTTTTTAAGATTCTTAGTATGCTGTATTTGTTCTTTAGATTTATTTATATTTGTGTATGATTGATGCAATTTCTGTCATTAGTACGAATTTAATAAAATGATGATATTATTATATAAAAAAAAACAAATTTCTTCTACAAAAGCTAACGAATTTCACATTTATTTTTCTTCTCTACGCGTTAACACATACTCGCTCTATCCCATAAATATTGTCGTTTTTAGGAGAACGGGCAATTTATGTATAATGATATTAGTAGAAAAGAGAATTTTTACTCTTCTCTTATATCCTTAGTAGTAAGCCGTCTTTTATTTGATGAATTGATAACTATATGGAATAAGTGGTGAGTCATATGAAAAGTAAAGATAAAATTTCATTGAAAAATATGATTTCACTTTTCTAAGATGACAATTAATTTAGAACCAAAAAAGTGATAAACATGACAAATTTTATGTGACACGGAGATTATCATATTTAATTTTGAATTAATCTTTTATACACTGATAGTGTATACACCATTATCATTGAATGCATCATTTGCTCGTGTATCATACATCCAACCGTCAGCATGTATAAGATTTACTCTTTAATTCTACATTTCTAGAAACTAGCTAAAAATCTGACACCTATTGTAACGATTTGCCTTGCCAACAAATCGTCTCAGCAAGAAACCATTTACACATCACAATAACAACGAAATGACAGAGTGCCGTCAACATTGAAATACCACTATCTATACAAACCTACGTGTGGAAGAAGATTATTTGCTGCTTTCCAGTGCATTTATCCAAGGTGATCACAGCCCTTTGAATTTTCTTCTTCCATTTGTTGGATTTCTATACGCTTAATTGGCCGAAAAGTCTGGCTTCCCTATTGGGTTTCAACAACTACACAATTCTGTTGAAGGATGTCAACTTCGAAGCACATGCAATGATTCAAGACACAGTAAACAGACACAATAAGTTAATGTATGTGTCCCCATCAATTTACAATCGTTAATATATTTATTTATAAATATTTATAAATGTATTATAAATGCATAAATGTATATAAATATAAAAATTATAAATTATAAATTATAAAAATACTCAAAAAATATGTTTTAAAAATACCTCTAAAAATAATCCAAAAAAATCTACAGTAAAAGTTTTTCATATAGTTTTTAAAAAACAACCCAAAAAACAACTAATCCAAACGGACTTGTATTTCAAAAACAAAATATTACAGTGTTGTTTTTGAAAAACAACCCCAAAAACAGCTAATCCAAACGGATCCGTTGTTTTTGTCTCAACTTTGCCAACTGGACAGCCATTTTGTCGAAAAATTGTGTCGTTTTCCGTGATCATATTTTTATATATATTTTTTTCACATACATTAAATCGCTACAGTAATTTTTCTACAAAAAATTCAAGAAAATGCAATCTAAACAAGGAAATTTCCCATTTTCTTTCATATATTGTCAAATAAATATCCAAATATTACATATATATATATATAATAGTCATAGCTTTGATGATGAACAGTACTGGTGACTGATTGTTGTGCAACATTCAATGGTAAAGAGGTTAGTTTCGAAATTTGGCTGATTCTTCCAAGAAAAGAATTAACACTTTTTTTTTCAAAATTTCTTGAAATGAGTATAAACCTGATTTTGATCATAATACAAAACATCATGCATGCACCAAAGATGCTGAGGAGGCCTTTAAACAGAAATCTGACGAACAAAGATGCCCATTTGATAGTATGGAGTAATGGCCAGAAGTGATTTTCCAATGAACATTGCTTAGTATTTTATACATCCAATTTATACTCGCATTTATTGTCCACCTAAAATTGAGACTTTTTTTTTTTTTGCATTGAACTTCACTTCTCTATAAAAGCAACGTCTAATATTGGAAAATCAAGACACAAAATTTTGTCATTCTACTGCAACTTAAGAAACTAGTTTTCATGTAGCAACAACTAATTAAATGGTTCTCCCTATTTCTAGAGAAGATGTTGAGAATTTATGCATGTTGTTGTCCCCACCAATGGCTAATTAATTATGTTGTTCATACTGCTGGATTAGGAGGAACTTTCTTGATCCACATTTTCATCTTCCAAGTTGGCGATATGTCAATGTGCTTATCACCCTATTTAGTTCAATATTAATGAATATGTAGTTGATAACCAAATTTAATTGTTTGTTGTTTAAACTACAAATATCTGCGATGTGGAGTTGAAAACCCTTTAAGCAATAGAAGAAAATTGAGGCCATAAATGAACAAGGGAATTTGCTAACCAATTCCATTAGTGCCTTCAGGCCACTCATTAGTACACAAAAAAAAATCTTTGCAGTATAGAATATACATCAGGCCCCGTTTGGACTGTCCATTTTTCTCCGAAAAATTGCGTCGTTTTCTGTGATTACATTTCCCTATTACCTTTTTTTTTCACATACATCAAATCGCTACAGTAATTTTTCTACAAAAAATCCAAGAAAATGCAATCCAAACTGTTGCTCTTCTTACATGTAGACACCTTTTTCTTTAAATTCTAACACTCCAATCTATGTTTTAGCAAAACTTTCGATTGATCTAAAATACAGATTTGTCCGCTGGGATGATTTCCGTCCTTCATTGCTCAAAACTGTAATTTACAATTTGAATGAATGGAATCTTTATTTCATCCTCAGAAAAAAAAAAAAAAAAAGAAAGTGAGCAATCAGGCCATCTTGTTTGAAAACCAAATTTCTTTTCTTTTGTTTTTTTTGGAAAAAAAAAAAGTATGTGAGAAGATATTTTTGCTAGGAGTGGGAGTGGCAAGAAAAATTGGCCCTTGATGAGCGCGGATCAGACGGGTTAACTCCGTATGGGACATCGGGACCTTCTGCCTAAATTTGAAAAGTCCAAACGGGACCTACAAATAACTGAACAACCAGACTTCTTTTTATTTACTACCCCTACCGCCCTACGGCATACCATTTCCATCATCATCATCATTCATCATTCATCACCCCTCATCATGCTTAGCCCATGGCAATATTAATGACACGGGAGAAAAGCAAACCAAATAAATAAATGACGGTTATTATTGTGCTTTCAGCTGGTTTCTGACTTTTGTTGGGGAGAAAAGTCTTTCAATCTCTATTTTTAATTTTTTTTCTAAGGGAAGAAGGGTGGGATTATTTAAGAAGCGGAGAGGAGATAAGTAAATTAGAACCTACGACTTTTATTCCCTCAGGTTTCAAGCTTTTTGTGATTCTATTGACTTGTACGAGATATCGATAATTTGGTGAAGATCGTTTCGAAAAATTTGTTAGAATAACACCGCAACACTTTTTTGTGATGTGAAATATATCTATGGTGCAAGTAGATTAATATTTCAAAATATAACACTTGTTTGATACTAGGGAGTGTTTGGATACCTCAATTATTTCAAATAATATTTTGCTTGCATCACAAACATATTTTTCAACCTACCTTTTTATATTCCCAATCACTTTTTTATCTCACATACATCATATCACAAAAAGTGCTACAGTAATTATTCCAAATAATATTTCAAATAATACACTATCCAAACAAACCTATTTGATATCTTAATCCGGCATTAAGAAATGAATTATCCAAGTTCCTACCACAATTATCCCTCTAATCTTTTTGACTAATTATGAAAACAAAATCTAAGAAATTACACGGAAAAAAGGAAAAAGAAATAAATAAAAAATGAAGAAACAGAAGGCCAGAAAGAAATAGAACAAGGACAGGGAAAAAAAAAAAGGAGGGCCAGAAAGAAAAGGACATAGGCACTTAGAAATAGAACAAAAACAGAGAGAGATGGAGGGAGGGAAGAGAAAAGGCAAAAGAGAACTCAGATTTCTACTCTTCTTTAGGCATTGATCTAATTCTCAAGGGATTGTAAACCCTAAAGCTTGAGGAAATCTTCCCAAAAACCCCTCTCTCTTTCCTCCATCCCACATTTTCTGATCTGGGCTTCCACCATCTTACCCCTGAAGAAATACCAAAACCCAAGAACTCTTTTTTGTTTGCTACCCAAAATTGCACCTTTTTAGCATTTTCTTCATTTTTCACCTGGGGTTTTCTTGTTTTAAGCAAGGAAAGGAAAAAAATGGGATGGTATGACAAACTTGTTATGATGCAAGGATAGTTAGATATGGTCCATATGGAAATGGGTGCTGATCAAAAGAAAGTTCACATTTTTTTAGCCATTATACTTCCAACCCTTTTCTTCAATGTGGTTTTAGGCACAACAAACCAGGATGATTTCAAGATTTTGGATGATTTCAGGAATGGTTTGGACAATGCAGATCTTCTGAAATGGCCTGCAAAAGGGAATGACCCTTGTGGCCCTCCTGCATGGCCTCATGTGTTCTGTTCTGGGGGTAGAGTTACACAAATTCAAGTCCAGAACATGGGTTTAAGTGGAACTTTACCTCAGAACTTGAACCAGTTAGCTAAGTTGCAAAATGTTGGCCTCCAGAAGAATAATTTCAAGGGAAAGTTGCCAAGTTTTAGTGGATTATCTGACTTGCAATTTGCATACTTGGATAACAATAAATTTGATACAATCCCTTCGGATTTCTTTCATGGGCTTGGTAGTGTTCGTGTTTTAGCACTGGATCAAAATCCGTTCAATGCTAGCACTGGGTGGAGTATTCCTCCTGAGCTGCAGGAGTCTGCTCAGTTGACAAATTTTTCATGCTCAAATTGCAATATTGCTGGACCATTGCCCGATTTTTGGGGTAAATTAGCATCTTTGAGTGCTTTGAAACTGTCATATAACAACTTATCCGGTCAGATACCTCCTAGTTTTGGTGGTTCAAATTTGCAGATTCTTTGGTTGAATGATCAGGATGGTGGTGGAATGACTGGCTCCATTACTGTGATTGCAAGCATGGTCGGTCTATCTCAGGTATGGCTTCATGGAAATCAATTTACAGGGTCAATTCCAGATAATATTGGGGATTTAACTTCATTGAGAGACCTGAACCTGAATGGAAATCATCTTGTTGGTTTAATTCCTCAGAGCTTGGCTAGTATGAGTCTACAGTCTTTAGATTTGAACAATAATATGCTTATGGGTCCTATTCCTAAATTTGAAGCTGCAAATTTTACCTATAGTTCAAATTCCTTTTGTCAATCAAATCCTGGTGAGTTATGCGCTCCTGAAGTGAATGCCCTTTTGGAATTTCTTCATGGCTTGAACTATCCAGCTAATCTTGCTTCTGGCTGGACGGGGAATGATCCATGTAAGGAACCCTGGTGGGGAATCACTTGTAATCCACAGGGTCATGTTTCTGTTATAAATCTACAGAATCTTAAGCTTAATGGTACACTTAGTCCTTCGCTTGCCAACTTAAGTTCATTACTTGAGATTCACTTGGCTGGAAATAATTTACATGGTCTTGTTCCTTCAAATTTAACTCAATTGAAGAATTTGAGATTGTTGGATATAACTGACAATAACTTTGGTTCACCATTGCCAAAATTCGGTGATGGTGTGAAAGTGATGATTAATGGTAATCCTGGATTGGTTCCTGGTAAAAAACCTAGACCATCTCCTCCACCAACAGACAGCCCTCCTTCCCCATCTGGTGATAATCAACAGCCATCATCAGATAATCCACCTTCCCCTTCTCGAGGCTCAACCGCTAGATCTCCTAGTGCTGGGAATGAGCAAAATAAACCACAAGGTCCTCAAAGATCCAATCTAGATTTAGTTGTGGGAGTCACAGCAGGTTCTATTATTTCTGTTCTTTTATCAATTGCTTTGGGTATCTACTGCATCAAAAAGAGGAAAGGCACCAAAGTTGTTACTGGTGGCATCGTTGTCCACCCTAAGGATCCATCTCAATCAGATGACATCATCAAGGTCACAGTCTCTGATCATACTGGTCACTCTCTGACTGAAAGCAGTCCTAAAAGTAAGCATAGTGCTGGAGTAGAAAATGCTCATATTATTGAGGATGGAAACCTTAGATTCTCAGTTCAGATCCTTCGTAGTGGGACTAAAAATTTTGCTGAAGAGAATGAGCTGGGTCGCGGAGGTTTTGGAGCAGTTTACAAAGGGGTACTAGAAGATGGAACTCATATAGCAGTGAAGAGAATGGAAGCTGGGACAATTACCAGCAAGGCTTTGGAGGAATTCCAGGCAGAAATTGAAGTTCTCTCCAAGGTCCGGCATCGTCATCTGGTTTCCCTTCTCGGTTACTCTATTGAAGGAAATGAGAGGCTACTTGTTTATGAATATATGAATCAAGGGGCTCTAAGTAGACATCTCTTTCGGAGGAAGAACCTGAACCTAGAACCTTTATCATGGACAAGAAGGTTATCTATTGCTTTAGACGTTGCAAGAGGTGTGGAATATCTACATAGTTTGGCTCACAGAAGCTTCATTCATCGAGATCTCAAATCAGCAAATATTCTCTTGGATGGTTGTTTTAGGGCAAAAGTTGCTGATTTTGGATTGGTGAAGCTGGCTCCTGACAGAGAGATGTCTGTTGCAACGAAGCTTGCAGGAACATTTGGATACCTTGCACCCGAGTATGCTGGTAAGGAAGTACAAATGTCTTTTACTAGCATTCCATTTCCTTTTCTCTTTATTCATTTTAAAGTCAACGATGTTAATTTGAGATGCTGCTGGTAGTCATATGTAAACGATCAGAGAACTTAAATATGTTAATTTCTTTCTGTGGACGTGTATGATAATCATATTCTTTTGTTGTTGCAGTCACAGGGAAAATCACAACTAAAGTTGATGTCTTCAGCTTTGGGGTGGTGTTGATGGAACTATTGACAGGCTTAGTAGCACTTGATGAGCAACGCTCAGAGGAAAATCGATACTTGGCCGAGTGGTTTTGGCAAATAAAGTCAGACAAAGAAAAGTTTATTGCTTCTTTGGATCCAGCTCTTGATATGAAAGGAGATATTGACAATAGCGTCTTCACTGTAGCAGAGCTGGCTGGACATTGCACTGCAAGAGATCCAAATCATCGCCCTGAAATGGGGCATGCAGTTAATGTGCTATCTCCACTTGTTGAGACATGGACGCCCGTTGAAGACACAGACGAACATGGGGGCATTGATTACAGTTTACCTCTTCCTCAGATGTTGAAGGGGTGGCAAGAAGAAGAAACGAAAGATTTTACTGGTTCTAGTCAAGATAGCAAGGGAAGTATTCCGGCTAAACCAGCTGGATTTGCAGATTCATTTACTAGCACCGATGCGCGCTAGTCAAGGATAGCTACTAGCTGCAAATCTTTATTTGGTTTCTCCTCCAAATAAGGTGCTTGCACCTTCTATGTTAATATTGGTAAGCAACCTGTTTTTCATGTAGATACGCAGAGAAATCCATACGCTATGTTCAAATTTTCTTTTAATTTGAACAATACATTATCTTGAAAGTTTTCATTCAGGTGGTGTCAAGTTTCAACTTGCAATTGTTGTTTCTACACTTTTGTTGTGTTAGATGGTCTTTAACTCAGAACTGCATAATTGAGCAGCTTTATAGGTGATCACAGCTAGCTCCCGGGCATTTGCAGTATATACTACTCTTCCTAAAATTAGACTCATCAGTCCTGCTCAAATTTCGAGCTACCGTTATAGAAAATTTCTTGAACAGGTTTTCATGCACCCCTCTTGAAAATGTCCAACATCAAGCTTGATATACAGCAGCAGAATGTGGTTGTCAACTGTCGTCTCTGACAAGACTAAAACTACCTTAAAAGTGTTCTGCCGATGTGGTCTAACTTCTTCAACTCCTTAATGTTAGTTTTTGGAGGCTTTAGTAGAATTCTGTCCTAGTACTGCGTGGATGTTCTGCTACCACACAAAAAAAATGTCGGCAGAGTTCACTTTCAAAGTTAATATAACTATGCAGAAGTGGCATTTCACAAATATGTGATGATCCCAAAAGATAGGAATCAGGATAAGAAGAAGAGAAAGTTTTGGACATTTCACCTACCACCCAAATACGCCAAACAAACTAGGGTCCAGTGTGTAGAATTGATTCCACAGCATCTTTCCATATGAGTACAAGGTGTTTTAATTAGTGAGGACTGTGGGATCTATGTGTCTCATTGTCTTGTACTTCCATTGCCATCTTCTGAACATTATTCAACTGCTACAGAGACCAGTCACATTGCTTATTCTTGAAAGCTTCAATCATGGGGCTTAGACCTAGCATTCATTCAATGGTTGAGATTTCAAGGCAACAACGTGGAAGAATTTAGTTTGGATTGATGCCCTTTTGCTGTTATATATGCTTGTAAGCTTTGTTGGAGTCAAGCAGCTCCACCATCAAGAAGTGAAAGTACCATGATTGAATTCTGCCAGTTGCTTCTTGTATTTAACACTCAGGGCCACGACCACCGTGGGTGAGAGAACTGGATGATTTGTAAATATTTACTCAAGACTTTATATATATTCAGATAAAATTCAAACTTTATAGTAGTATTTCGATAAGGTACAAAAATCCAAATTGATACTTTTAAATACTTTTTGAGACCTATTATCATTACTAAGTAGCAGTAAAAAACTGGTACTCATTTTTTCACGATATTGTCCATGGATTGGCTTGCCAATGCTCGCATCATTTTTCGTCTTCAAATTTGACACAATGTAATTTTCACCTACCTTTGCCCAGATGTGACTGAAACTCGTACAACTCCTTTCAACTCTTTCGAAGCCATTCTTGTTAAAGGCCAGATAACCTTCTTGTTCTTCAGTTGATGGTGAAAAGACCCAACAATTTTGCTAGGCCACAACCCTTGTGTTCCTAACAATAATGTCTTATCTCAAGTCCTAATGCTTTTAACTCTTTGTCAAATTGTGGTTCTAATCTCTAGAGATGGTCATTCTATTATCCTTGTGGTCCCTCTCATCCACTAGAAAATAATAATGTGCCATGGTTGCACACTTGCACCTTGAATGTTGTTGTAGCAAACAAATAGTTAAGAAAAAAAATTGAAATATTATCCAAATGTTTGTACAGAAAATTTTGTCCTTATCTACCAACCTTATCTATGTTTTAGACCTTGGTTGAAAATTCAATTCAACATTTAAATTTAAGCGGTTCAGATCTTAACATGTTCGGATGAAGTCTGACAACAGAAAATAGAACATCTGAATTAATTAAATAGTACTGAATTAAATAGATCATACTTTAGATTTCAGACTTCATTTTTTAAACTTCAATTTTACCAACCAGACCCAAATGTCTAAATATGCTATTGATCAGAATCTACCTCATTTTAAAATCTATCTACAACGTTATTTACTTATTTATTTAGAGGACTTGGTATGTACTTTAGCCGATCATTTAGTAGATTGATAAAGAAGTGACGTTATGCCCCTATTACCTTAATTGGTCTAATTCTTCCTGTAACAGTAGCCACCATGACTAAAAGCTTCAATTTTAATCAATAGATAGGTCAATAAATGCTTTATCAAAAATTTCATGATAGGCATTATAATTTGGTTTTCAATAGTTAACTATACCACAATTACTCTTTTTTTTTGTTTTGTTTTAAAGAATTAATCAACATATCTTTTAAGATGAATCATCGGTTAAAAATTTAGTTTAACTTAAGACAAAGCTCAAGGGGATAAATTGGTTTTATTCATACAAAATAAATGGTGAACCAAAAAAAGAAAAGAAATGAAATGGTGAACCAAAAAAATTGTAATTATTGCCCATTTATTTGTGCCCATGGAACCACCAACTGGGATTTTCAACGGTCATTTAAACTATGAGCCTTCCCGCCTTCACGGCCACCACAAACACCGCCAACCAACTCCCTCCACCACCTCTTCCCCATAATCCCACCACCAACCCACCACCGCCCAACACCATCACTGTCAATGGCAGTCCTCAAAAGCATCAACCGACCTGCAAGACCACCCAGAACAAACCAAATACTCTTATTGATGAGCTAATAGTTTCATGGACTTCTTCGATTGCCTACCATTGCCAGAAAGGTCGGTTATCCGTAGCGGCCTCAGAGTTCAACCGCATGAGGCTCTCCGGTGTTGAACCCAATCACATTACTTTTGTGAGCATCATCTCTGGATGTGCCCATTTTCCAGCTCGGGCTTTGTGTTTTGGAGCTGCTATTCATGGGTATACACGAAAACTCGGGTTGGATACAGGGGATGTGAAGGTTGGATCGGCTCTTATTGATATGTACTCCAAGTTTGGACAAATGGGTCTGGCTAGATTGTGTTTTGATCACATGGGGTTCAAGAACAAGGTGTCTTGGAACACTATGATTGATGGGTACATGAGGAATGGCGATTTTGAAGCAGCAGTGAATCTGTTCGATGAAATGCCTGAGAGAGATGCAATTACTTGGACTGCTTTGATTGGTGGATTTTCGAAACAAGGACTTTTCCAGGAAGCTTTGGTATGGTTTCAGGAGATGCAGTTATCAGGGCAAGAACCTGATTATGTAACCTTGATCTCCTTATTATCTGCAATTGCTAATTTGGGAATGCTTGGTTTAGGCCTATGGTTGCATCGATATGTGATGGGATGTGACCTGAGGGATAACATTCGGGTGAATAATTCATTGATTGACATGTATTGTAGGTGTGGATCTGTTGATTTGGCTCGTCAAGTGTTCAAAAGCATGCCTAAACGGAGTTTGGTATCGTGGAACTCCATCATTGTTGGCTTGGCAATGAATGGGCATGCAGAGGAGGCAATCGAGTATTTCTGGTTGATGCAAAAGGATGGGTTTGAACCAGATGCTGTGAGCTTTACTGGAGCTCTCACTGCATGTAGCCACGCAGGTTTAGTAAAAGAGGGCCTCAATTTGTTTTCTACAATGAGCACAGTACATAGAATCTCTCCAAGAATTGAGCATTATGGCTGCATGGTAGATCTATACAGTCGAGCAGGGATGTTAGAAAATGCATTGGAGGTGATAGAAGACATGCCCATGAAGCCAAATGAAGTTGTATTGGGATCATTATTAGCAGCATGTAGGAACAAGGGGGATGTCAAATTGGCTGAAAGGCTTATGAGTTATATTTATCAAATGGATCCTGAAGGAGATTCTAATCATGTATTGCTTTCCAACATATATGCAGCACTTGGAAGTTGGCATGGGGCAAGCCATGTTAGGAAGAAAATGAAGGCACTTGGGGTACGGAAAAAACCAGGAATCAGTTCAATTGAGCTTGATGGTGTCATCCATGAATTTGTAGCTGGTGATAAATCCCATGTTGAGACAGAGTACGTTTATGCCATGCTAGAATTGTTGTCGCTAGAGCTAAGACTATCAGGTTACATGCCAGAGAGTAATTTATCAGAATTGTACGAGTATGACTGAATCATTGGTAACGTCGGATGTTCATGTTGTTGAAGAGAACACAGAATCTGTTTCCCTCCTTGAAATTTATTTCGTTGCACAAATGAAATTTTGATAGAATGTCCACCATTTTGATTTTGTCTTGCTTACTTTAGCTTGTTTGAGCATACTAGGAAAGTTAACATAGAACGTAAACAGATTTCAGTGGAATCCTACACCACCAACGGAGGTCCTGCAAGTAGATAGTAGTGAGGTAGGAATGAACTAGAGTTAAGAGGATGGAAAATATAAATTACCCCATTATGGTAAATGAGATATTTTTGATGACTTCTCCAAATATGACACTGTCTTCCTTGCTTCGGCAGTCCTTCAGCAATGCAACCTCACTCACATGATCAGTTTTTGAATCAAAATCAATGATCTTATTAGGTGGAAGATATTTACAAAAATCATCACCATTATTAGCTCTCAAGTGCAGAAAACCATTGAATAACACTCCTGTTGTTCTTTCAGGACGCTGATAAGGAAAATTTAGCTCTTACCAACCTTTGTTTTTCAATCCTGCCTCCAAAACAAGATCATCTTTACAATTTGGAGTCTGTCTATCTATCTGTAATCCATATCACTGCTTCTAATCGTCTGTGCATGAGCTGTAACAATTCCCAGAATTTGTACAACATATATAGTGAGGATTTCTTGCACCATAGTCAGGTCCATATCGTCTAATTCTAGTATGTGGCTGAAGTATGTTGTCCATGGATTCCACAAGTAGAAAGCACTTACAAGAATTATAAGCAACAAACCGTTGCATGAACCTGCAATCTAGATTTCATCATATTACTGAAATGCTGCTCCCTCCCACGATACTTTTGGATCAAGTCTTCGCATTTCGTAGTACATAAAGTAGAAACGAGGAATTCCTTCACATGGCTCATCATATGATTCTTTCGAGTACTAATGACATAAAAACTGCTTTTGCATGTCCAAGATCGCGGATAAGGTAGAATTCAGATTGGAAATTATGGAATTTCACAGCTTGGTTATGCACTTGAATCTTATTACTACAAATTATATCATTTGGAATTGAGGCAGTTGTACTAATTCATCGAACTGTCGTAGTTCTATGATCAAAAACTAAGGAAGAAGATCAAAAGAATGGCAAAGGCAACAGAGGCTCAAAAACAAATAAAACCCTTTTGGAAAGCTGGGAAGCATAAATGGTATATAGTCTTTACTTTTTCTTTATATAAAAATTCTTTTGAACTGTAACAGAATAAGAAAGTACGTGGAATATCAACTTTTATATCTTTATTCAAAAGAAAAACAAATTTAGTTTAGTATTACAAAAAAAAATATCCCTAGAAATTTTTAATCCATGTGCTCTAATGCTAGTGTTTGAAAATTCACCGATTTAATCCTTGAATGTTTATTCTTTATTTTCTAATTGGCCCTCATTCCAATTCGAGCAAAGTTTTTCTCTCCTCTAGTAAATCATATCGTGCCACATGAGTCCCAAGGTATGTATCAAGAACCACTGGAAATGTCCATGACTGAATTAATTGGTGAATTTGAAGTTCATCGACTAAATAAATTCTTGTCAAAGTTTCATCATTTTTGATGACTTAATCCTTTCATATTTAGCAATTGTCTGCACATATTAGCGAGTGTGAGATTAATTCAACTAGAGATGGGAATAATTAGATGCTGATTCACCCTCCATATCTAAGCATTTTTATTCCCATATTAATAGCCGGGGATTAAATACAAAATTACGTGTATTTAATTAGTAATTATGTTCTGGATGACATATCCTATAGAGTATATAATTTTTCCAAAAAACTTGCTCTTTTTTTTTTTTCTTTCTAAAGATTTTTCTAATGGAGGCTCCATATACACGTGTTAGTACACATAATTTATGCCAAGATCACCATGTCAATATATGCACTCAAATTGATTATCTGTCCATTGCAATTAAACCCTTTCCTGATATAGCTTTAATTTTCTTAAAAACTAACACCTTTGAAACATTTTGTACACCCATTAAACAAACCTTTTTTTTAAAAAAAAAAAATTTATGGGAATAAAACTTGCCTCAATGCTAGAAGAAAAAAAAAACGAAGGCTTCTACAATAAAGATTAGAGTGTATGTATCCTATATCGACTGCTCCAGCTCATTATGCTTCCCCTCGAGATATGGTGACATCTCCCAGCCAGCCACCCCTAACAGCATTTGCCATGATCATATGGAAACTTTTTCTGATAAAATCAGATATGTATTGCCTTTACAACTTGCAGTTTCTGTTATGCTTAGATTCCACTTTGGTACGGTGGACTATGAAGCTCACAAATTATATACTGTCACTTTTTTCCAGGAGATTTTGCCTTTTTTCTCCAATGTACTAAATTCAGAATCAAATTGGTAGAAGTACGAAAATCTCATCTGGGATTCTCTTCAGTAGATACTAAAAATTATTCTCTTCACATCAAAGCAGTATTTTACTATATTGCCATTCTTGTGTATAAACTATGAAATGGGTAGTTGTTGCTGCATGAAATGAACACAAGAAATCTGTACATAGGGGTGTAAAGTCAATGTATATGAGCACAGATTGAAAAGATCTTATGGGTACATAGCTATACAAATGTAGCTGTGAACTGGGATTTTGTCAATAGAAGTAAATTCAACTGATACGCAATGATTAGATTTGATTATTCTTTGTGTGTATATATGGATATGGATGGCTGTTTTTATCATATCCAAATCAAGCGGGACTGATCGATTGATGTGGTCTTTGCCGCTTGCAGAGGCCCTTTTAGTCACCGGTTTTAATGCATGGCATGCAGATTCAGGAAGACTCTTAACAGGATTGGGTGGCCCTGCGGTGATCTATGCAGACCTTGATAAAATTTTGAAGATTGAAAAAGCGAACAATGAGCTCATCAAGAACTTGGAGACAACAGAGTAATGAAGGATGCTTGGGATGCCTTTTGGAATTGATCAACGACTTGAGAGACAGCAGACTAATTATGGATGCTTGAGATCCTTTTGAAATTGGACTAGCATTCTGAATTTTTAGTTGCCTTAATTTGAAGCGTTAAATACGAAAACCAAACAAAGTTTACTTCGAACTAGTTTTTGAGTTTTGGGATCCCTTTGTGGACTAGGAGAGAATTGGTGTAAACTCGAACGTCCGGTGATCATATTGGATCCGATTAATTTAAAGTCGAGCAATATTGTCAGATTCTTTTCGAAAGATATTTTCAACGTTATTTTTTTCATTCACAAAACTTACTGTAGAGACGTTACTTAAGTAGTATCGAGTTCTTTACCACTTGGCTCAATAATCAATGGTGACTGACGGAGATTGACTGCAAGCCATTAGAGTAAATATCAAGTTTGCTTCAAAAGAATGTGCACAATTACTACTATTAATTTAACCTTAATTTTCTTTATATATAACTGGTTGTTTTCTCATTGCTAATCTCTAATTGTCTCTACCATTGGGCAGTTGGTTATCATCGCCCTATATAACTGGTTGTTTTTTATTTCTATACCAACAACAAATTTTATCCGTATACTAAATAAATTGCATCGACATAATTAAGACATTACATATAAGCACGAGCATCTTGCATTGAAAGGCATTTTCTTCCCTAGTAGACCTCTAAGCACCGCTCTTTCCGGCAAGGGAGACAAAAGTGTTCTTCCATGCGAGAGGCTGCCTTCCCTTGCCAGAGAAACGACGGAAAGAAAAAAAAAGAAAAAAAAAGAAGCCTTTGCCATCTAATTACAGCTGACACAAGACTTACAAAGAAAATTGTACTACCAAAGCTAAAACCAGGTAACTTATGATAGCATTACCTCTGACCAGACTAGACTATTAATTTCAGAAAAGACTGCCTAGATCATCCTGTTGGATGATATATATATCTTGAATAAAAGTTGCTTGCTAGTTCAATTAGACTGATTTGGGTTCGGGTTCGAATTCTGTCTCCAACGATAGAAAGGGTGTGAGAAAGGATGTGAGAAAGAATAAAATAATTTTTTTTTTTTTAAAAAAGAGCTTTTCATTAATTGTGGAATCAAGTATTGGATTAAGAAAATTTGTCGCAATCTCCGAGAGTTGTAACATTGCAACTTTCATACAGAGTAACAATTTACTATCAAAGGGGAGTTGTTTAATGCCCTTAATATTGAACAATAATACAAACAAAACAAAAACAATTGTAACTAATGGCCCTGTTGGGCTGGTGCGCCAGCAGAGATTTTGTAAGACAATTGTAAGTGACTTCTTTGGCAAAATAAGATGGGCATTCAAGTAGGGCATTCGATTTTTACAAGTTTTTAGGGTTTAATGAATCTCAAGAGAGAAAACAAAACCACATTTTTGAACTTTCTTCCCTCTTTTTAGAATGTATGGTCCAAAGTTAAGTCGTCCAAACTTTTTGTTGATATAGCTGAATGTCCTTAAAATGTAGTCGATGTCTAATGACTTAGTTCAAGGGAATATAATGCGCCTTCTGCTTTGGATTAACAGTAAAATAGTGCACTGTATATAGAGCAAAAGATCATGCTACGACAGCATTACATTACCATTAGGAAACGATAGTAAGTATCTTACATGTTAACATCATACTAAGCAAGCCAAAAAACTTTATCGCACATTTTCTAGATTTATAGCAGGATCGGAGTAGCCAAAACTTAAGACAACTCTGTCTCAAAAGGGTGGGGATCCACAAAAGCACTATGGTGTCTTGGCGTTCTTGGGGCCGCCACCGTGGTGGTGCAAGGGGTCTGGACCCATCGGAGCCTCCCTCAACTCCCAACCAGCACCAACCTTCATCCCTTTGCCACCACTTGCCGATCCAGCCATGCCACTCTTGAAAACCATTTCATTGCCCTTCATCCCTTCAAGCAACTATACAAGTGTAAAACCAAAATTACTTGACATTTCAGTGCATCAAAATAAACCAAAGAAATGTTTAAAAAAAAAAAAAGAGTACCCTTTAAACATTTTTTTTCCTTTTTTTTTTTTCTTATAGGGAGATTTTCTGATTTTTCACTTAGTTATTGATGCATTTTGCTGCATATGAAAAATCACCTTTCTGGAATGCACTTCATGCAGAGTTGCTTTGACGTAGAAGCATCCACTGCCCATCTTGCAATCTGCCAAGGCTAAAATACATGTTAATAATCAATAACCAAACTCAAGTACCAAACTTTATCAATTAATCTCACATCTACAAACACGAAGACTCAAGTACCAGAAGCTTGGAGCTGCATGACAAAGAGGAAGCACAAGGCAGTGATGAAGAGCATGACAGCAGACTTGGAAACAATAGAAAGGAAGGCCATTTTGGTACAATACTTTTACTAGTGCATGCAAATGCAATCTCTCAGAAAGAAGGTAGAGGGAAAGGTGAGTGTGAAGCTTATGAAGCCAAAAATGGCCAATTTATAGAAGTCTTGGAAGGCTATCAAATGATTGCACGAGCAGCCAATTTTGGAGAGAGATTACACAACAATTTAACACACTAAAACTACGACAATCCATCTGCAAAGTAGTAGTAGACTAGTAGTAACTGAGATACGATACTCATCTCATCATCTTTATTACTGATGACAACTTGTGCAGGTGACCCTTGTCAACGGCCAGCTCATCAAACCAGTTTTCCTTGGGGACGGCGCAGCCTTCGACGATGTCACTCGCACATCAGAAAGTTAATTTACTGTCCTTGTTAGCAAAGCCTTTAGCAGTTGTTAGCAGCCCCCTTGGCAAACTAGTCTACTAGACTAGTATTTTCCACAACTACAAGTCCACAATTAGTAGTACATGCATCTATAGAGTTCTGGCAAATTAGTCTACTAGACAAGTACGTTCCACAACTACAAATCCACAAATTGTACATTCATCAATCGAGTTCTTGCAAATTTACCTGATTTACGTCTATTTAAATGGGTTTTTTTTTTTTTTTTTAACTTTTTTTTTTTTTTTTTTTAGGTGTGTCCCGCAGGGAGTGGACCCCGCAGACTATTCACCATCCTCAGCAACTTGCTGGCAGCAAGGTTCGAACCAGGGACCTGAGGCTCCATCTTCAGCAACCTCAACCACCAGATCAAGCCCCTGAGGGCCAAATGGGTTCAGTACCATATATGCAATATAATGTATTATATGTTGTTGCTCAAAAAAAAAAAAAAGGGTATTAGGTGTTGTTGTTAGTTAAGAGTTTGGCAAAAAGTATCTTTATTACTAGTTTTTACAAACCAAACATTATATAATAATAATTATTATTATGACGTTTTATTCTACTGATTGAAAATACTTTATCAATGTCATAGTATAGGTAACTGTCAAACGCTTTAAAAGAGAGAGAGAGTATGCTTTTCTCTTCTTCTTTTTTTTTTCCGTTTCTATACACAAATTAATTTTCATAAATTTAACCTCATATTTTATGTCTCTGTCCCCTCTCTTTTTTCAAGCCATATAGTATCGAAATTAGAATGTATAGGGAGGGATAGTTATTGTAACAAGTGCATAAATGTAAATGCTTGTTTGTTTAGGATGAATAATATGAATAAATTTGTTCTTAAATAGTTTGTGTATACTTACATTACATGCTTATTACTTGTTCATAGAAAAGTAAGTCCGACCAAATGCGCATCAAGAAAGGAAAAAAATAAGTCCAAATATAGATATTGCACATAGCTCAGAAAACAAAAACGATATATATATGCACACGCACACGCACACGCATACATACACCATGCATAAACTATTCAATTTTCCATGCAAATTTTAATTTAGAAAATAACCTAGTTTGTACTTTTTATAGAAAATGATATAATTTTAAACCGCTTCGAAGAATACGTGATGAGGGTTTTTACATTTAATAATTTTCTTGATTGAGGTCCCAAATAATCGTCAAGAATTTTGTGCTAAAATAGTTTAGGTATAATTGCTGGCTTATTATTTACTTGTCAAAAAATAGTAAATTCCGGATTCAAAAAAAAAAGAAAGAAAAAAAGACTAATCCATACGTGAAATAAGAGGAACAAAGCTAACTCCAAGATATGGCGAATAGCTCAAAAAAAAAAAAGAAAAAATTGATGTGAAACATAAACGATATTGTGTACGTTGTCTGGAATTATACAAACTGTATCCATGCAAAAATGTAATTGAAATTGCCTGCATTTCTTAGAAATCTGTCTAGTTCCTACTTTCTATAAAACAAACATTTTAATTCTAATTCATCTAGAGTTAAAGACTCAAAATAGATAGGAATTCTGCTCCAAATCCATGCAAAATCTCAGTGATGACACATGTGGGCTCTTTTTGTTTTCCCCTTTACATCTTTCTCCTCTGTCACTCTACAAATGTCTTCTGCACCATGGCTGAGTTGCAGCCCAACCGGTGCAGATTGTACGAATAAAAGTCTTTATAGAACTAGCAGTTACCGTTACTATAAAGTACTAAAATCTCAGTATATTCTTGAATCAGTACGGTGATACTTTGGGTGGTCACCTTTATTCTGGGACTATACCTTTTATGGTGTGGAATGACGACCATGCCCTTCTGATGAACCTGCTTCTTGAATCTTGATGATGCTGATTCTTGACAGCAGGATATAATACACAGAGATGCAGAGCAGCTAGCTAGCTTTAGACTATAGATAGAGTTAGCTATCTACTTGAGGAGATTCGATTTATATCATGATGCCTATTTGCAGTTACATGCACAGAGACACTAAAAAGAAATTTTGAGGTTAGTACAGCTGAGATTTGCAATGTGATAGTGGTCGAGAAGATGGTCGACAGCGTGCAGTCATCACTCATCAGTGATCAAAAAATGATGTCATTGGAAAAAAAAATTTCTTTTCTTCAAAAATTATTTCTACCCATGTTATTTTCTTTGTTTGATTTTGGATTCTTTTTTATGAAATAGAAGTTAATATTATTAATAAACTAGTTACAAACCAGCCAACACAATTTACTTGACAAAGATCGTTGCATTAATGGCAGATAATACATAAATATGACACAGTTTTAGCTCATATGAAAAATCATTAGATTTAACAGAGTTACAAAATAAGAAAGATTACACTGTAAATCACAAACCATCACCAATTGCACGAACGGTTCCATAAATATCTATACATGTCTATTTCTTTAGATTTATTATCCAACCGATTCAAATTCAAAGCTAATGTTGAAATCTGATGAAAAGATCCAAAAATTCCAAAATTAACATATAAACCAGAAAAAACTCATAGAAAAAAAAAGGATTTTTTGCAATTCATCTCCCTGATCTACTTTTGATTTGCAAATTAACTGTCAAAATTTAGTACCTTATGCTATCTAAGTGTAGCACTTTTAGTAGACGAAATTTGTTAATTACTGTTGAATGAAACAACCATACATAATACCATTATGCCTCGGAGCAATCTTTTGAAGTCCAATAGCTCTTGGCTCCCCGATCTACATCGATTGCCGATTTAGGTTCAAGAAAATGTAGAATAAAGATTTGTAATCAAAGTCATGTAAGTAATCAATGTACCACCTCATCATGCAGATGGTGTTGATCCAAATGGCAGACTTGGGAAACTACTGGGTAAATCATGTATAGCTTGTGGTATGTATTAGGACCAATTAATCATCAAATAATGACAGTTGATCATTCTTTGTTTAGTGGGTATAAATAAAAAGAATGACCAACCAAAAGAATTGGTAGATTGTCATTGGAAATAATGCACCAGGTGATATTGTTACATGGTATACCTAATATTTTTCTCATAGAATCCATTAAAAGTGGAATTGAGTTGATTAGTACAAAAGCATTTGCCTCATTAGGCTTTTGGATTGATGGTTCAATACCATTTAAGCTATTTTTACATACACCATGATGTCGGCAGATTATGACTTTCACAATCATAATAATAATGTAATATAGCTAAGAATATGTGAAAACTGATATCTCTAAAGAAATGAATCAATGATCATAACTCAGGAGTTGGAGTTATGCACGTTTGGATGAACAAATGAATTTTGGTGCAGATCATACAGGGCAAGAACAACTTGCAAATCAGATGATTTGTGGAAAGAATATGTATAAACAAGGCAATCAACCCCAAAACTAGTAGTGAACAATATGAGGGTTAAGGTCCATCGCCTTCCTTGTTTTCCCAACAAATAGATCCTTGGATTTGATCAAACCAGGAACAAGACCAATCAGTGTTGTGAAAGGAAATTGAGCCACTGCATCATGCCTTCCAAGTGAAACAATAACCTTGATTGAACGAGGCTTGTAAACGGCCATCTTGCTTTCCTTTTGTCCATCCATCAATATCTTTATGTTTTTTGCAGCAATCAAAGCATGCTTTTGAGCTAAATACCCTTGTTTAATTTCCTGGTTTACAAGTTCATCTTATGTTAGTACTGGAATTGATTTCTGATGATATATCAAAGCTGTTTTAAACTTTGAATCTACTATCAGCGGTCAGCACTAAAGAAATAGTATATAAAGTATGACATTGATGAAAGAGAGCCTTTGATCATGGCATGACAGAAGTTAATATTGCTAACAATCCTCCCATCCTGTGTTTCTATCCTCCTATTTATTGCTTGGATAATTAGCAGTTACCCAAGTTCCTCTTTCATTTTTCTTCATCCACTCTTAGTGTCAGTTGTTACAGAGAATCCCTGACAGAAAATTCTGAATATCAGAGGAAGTTCAATGCCATGAAATTGCATAAAGCGCAGTCCGAATTCCTCCTATTCCTTTAACCACAGATACCAAGTTAAATCTCAGAGGCTGCTCTGCATTTTCAGAACTACCCAATTTGATTAGGAATTCAGGCCCATCTTTTTACTAGGAAGGCAGAAATGCATAATCTGGTTCAAACAGCACAAGATACTTACACCAACTGGAACAAAACACGTAGTTCTACACTTATGATTTATTCATGAGAGTTGCAGATGAAACCTGTTACTGAATTTTGAAATTGACATAGTGACTATAAATGCACCAGAACATCCCTATCATATTTGCATTTGTCTAATTCGAGGTCCAACTTAAATGCCCAATTAAGTGAAAAGAAATAGCCATAGTTCCTTGATCAACCATGAAAATGCAAAGAGAAGAAGGAACAAAGAAAAGTTTATGTGCTACTTAGGACTCACCTTAATATCTGTGATGTCTCCAATTGCAAAGATATTCTTGTGACCCTTGATTCTCAAGTTCTCATCAACTTTCAATCTCCCAAAGCTATCCATGCCATCCTTCAAGATGGTTTCTTTTAGCCACGCTGAACCCACTGGTTTTCCAGTGCACAGAAAATGGCAATCTGCTTTAATTGTTTCACGAGATGAAGTTATGTAAGCGTTGCTTCCATCTGAACTTCTAACCAACTCAACAGATTGCTGCAATTTCACTTCTACGTTTTTGTTTTTCAACCAGCCTAAAGTCTTGTCAGAAGCTTTGGGTCCAATAAACTCTAGCAACCTAGGTCCATCATGCACCAAAACAACCTTCTTTTCTGGAAAATCAACAGCAATTTCTGCAGCAAGTTCAACTCCAGTAGGACCACCTCCGACAACCAAAATGGAACGAGCAGCTTTAATCTTTTCATTTTCTGCCACCAAGAGAAAATGCAATTTAAAACATGACATCAAGGATGTGATACTCTGTCGGATGTAAGATTTTCAAGGAAATTTTAATTTAAATTTAGCTGTAGTTATTGGACCAAAAACATCATGTTTGCTCTACAACCATCACAGATTTCTGATATCTCTCTGCTGCCATGGAGCAGGATCTAGCTTTTATCACCAGTGACTGGATGACTATGATTAAGCAAAAATAATATCCTAGTGAAAAATTAGGCCAACATCTAATTTAGTTGTGGAATCTAATTTTGTGCTTGAGTCATTATAAATCCAGAAAACAACAGATCAGAAAATCCTTACAACTCCAAGCATGCGTTTGCCCTGCAAAACTTTTTGTCAAGGTAAAATGAAACATAGCACGTTCACTCCTAGTTCACACACAAATGTCATCAATAGATAGTACAATTTGCTTGTCTGTACCTATACCATTTCTATGGACAGTATAATTTGCTTGTCTGTAGCTATACCATTTCTATAGAAGTTTAATCTGCGTGTCTGTTGTTCACTTGTAAATTTCAGCAATAGATAGTATAATTTGCTGGTCTGTAGCTATAGATAGTATGATTCACTTCTCTGCAGATAGCATAGATAGGAGCTACACCAACGCAGTAATACCTGCTTGATACTCGGTAAGTCTCTCATTTCTAATCTTGGGAAGGGGATCATCATGGCCAGTAGCAATGACCAGGTAATCGTAAGCAACAAGGCGACCCTCTGCAGTTAAGACATCAGAATTGGTAATATTGATGCCTTTGGATACTACAAGACGGCCATTAGTCAGGTAATCTTTATGGTTGATCACTGATCTCTCTGCAAATGAAGGCTCCACCATTCCTCTTAAGCTTGCCCATGGGATCTCAAAGTACTCTTTCCTGTTTATAATATCACAGAAGAGCAAGTTATATTGCAACTATTTTATCCTGAACAAGTAAGCGAAGCAGAATTTATCTCAAGCCACCAAATATTAACTGTGCAAGATGAAGAATAAAGGCAAAACAGACAAAAGTAGATATCAATAATGACTACTAAAGAAACTCATCATACGAGAGCCAATTGAAGTGTCCAAATTCCGGTAATGATCAGCAGAGGAAAAAAATCAGAATGAGAGCTTACTGATCAATGAGGGTGAGATCTGCAGTGAACTGAAGAGACTTAGCAATGAGGGAGCCAGCTACTCCACCTCCTATCACCACCACCCTCCTCCCTCCTCTTCCAATTCCCATGTCCCCTGCCTTCTCCATCCAACTCTTCCTCCAACAGTATCCCTCTTCCTTTTCTGTACTAATATCACAAAAACAACATGATGTTTATCTAGTAAACAAGATTTGCAATGAATGACAGAGAGAAGAAATTGGCCCCAGAAAGAGCTGATAAACGAGAAGAAACATTTGTGTGGCAAGGAAAGTGGTTGGTGTTTACTTGGTCGACTTGAAGAATTTTTTTAGATAAGACTTTTGATCAAGATTTCATTCAATAAAACTATAAATTGTGCCTTGAGAAATACTACTAAAGAAAGACATGTACCAACATGTTTGTCAACTAGTGAGAAGGATTCTAGGAATGTTCATCAGCTGGCGTCCCTTGAATCATGGGATTGAAGAACTTTCCCATTAAGCTTTATTTTTTCCTGCTTCTGTAGTTGACTTTTGCTTCTTGGGTTTAAACAAGTACTAGTTGATACTATACATTAATTTTTGTTCAAGTTGGCCATGACCGTGTCAAAAGAACTTCATGTGAAAATACTAGGTCAACCATCTTACTTGACTTGATAAGAACATTGATTGAAAGTCAAAAGCATCGAATTTGAGTTTTGCTAGAGTTAAAAAAAAAAAAAAAAGAAAAGTCGTCGGGTTAATGCTTACATAAAGGCCGGAAGTTAGAATGGAAAACCAATGCAAAAATAAAAAAGGTGATGTTTAAGTTGTTTGCAATTAAATCATGGAAAATGTTATTTGTATTTTATTTTTTGTAATTTGCACTTTCACTATTTGTTTTATCATATAATCTGATAAATGAAAATTATACGATTAAAATGATAGAAGGAGTGTGATTAAATTATACGAGAAAGGTTTTGAGGTTGTACAGATTGTTGCCTTTTTTTTTTTTTTTTTTTTTGCCCTTTTGGATTTCCCTTGGTAAAGTTCCCATAAGTTGTATTAAGTTAAAAAAAAAAATTCTATTAAGTTTTGGGCGGGCCCTTTATTAACCTCTTTTGAAGCCTTAGATGTCTTAACGGGGAGCGTTAAGGGAATTGGGTGGATCCCTTAAGCTGTGTTCTGTTTGCGCATGAGCCCATTTATCATTCTCCAAAATGCATCCCGCCCATTTTGCCAATTTGTGTTGGATAGGCATTATTTGCAAATAATTATGAGAAATGTTATTTGTACTCTCATTTTATTATTCACGCATCCACTATCATTTAAAAACTATATGATAGAACAAATGGTGGAAGTGCAAATAACGAAAAAGGGAATATAAATAACATTTTCCATAATTATTTGCTTGCATCATAAACATGTTTTTTAATCACTTTTTTATGTCATATATGTCAGACATATTTTTCAATCAACTTGTTTTATCTTTTCAGCTACCTTTTTTTATTTCATATATATCACATCATAGAATTATTACAGTAATTATTTCAAATAATAGTAAAGTTAGTAACTGCAACATTAACTACTAGGCAACTTTGAAATTCCTTATTTAACTCCCAGGTCTTGCTCTTTCTCCTTTCTAAAGTTTAGAGTCTCCATCACAGAACAACACAAAATAATATGTTTGTGAAATTGCCACTTACAAAATACCATGTCAAAGTGAAGGAGATTGATCGACAATTTGCAAGCCCATTAACGCCATGATGACAAAGTTACCAGCCTTGTTGGACAAAGCCAAGTTAGAAGTGGGCTTGCTTGTAAGCTAGCTTTGGTGTTTGTGTTGCCCAGAAGCCTATCCAGATCTTTAACTTTTGGACTTAAACCATTTAAATATTGGGCTTTGGATTGTCAGGTTTTTGGCTTAGTTAGGCATATATCGTGTTTGGATAGAAAATTATTTAAAAAATTATTTGAAATAATACTGTAATACTTTTTATAATGTGATATGTGAGATAAATGGTAGTTGAAAATAGAAAAATTATGTTTGAAAAATATATTCATGATATAAGCAAAAAAATTTTAAAAATAAGATGATATCCAAACAAACCCCTGTGGTTGTTTGGCTAAGAATTTATTTGCCTTTTAATCCATCTTAATTTATTTGTCCATGCATGAGGAAGAAAAAACAAAAGAAGTGTCATTAATACATAGATTCAACATTTAGGCAATTACAAGGAAAAGCTAAAGGGAAATGTGAAAGAAAAAAACCCTTTATCACATTAAAATACAGCTTCAAGGTGAAGACTTTTCAGGTAGAAAATCATAGGTTATAATGAAATTTCACTTTATTTTCTTCATTATTTTGAAGGTGGGGGGCTGCGTGGACCTAATAGGTGAGCATATCAATTTCAGAGCCTTCAAGAGATTTGAAAAACACCTAATTCTTGAACTTACAGCAACAAATTATGGTATGAAATGGTCCACTAGGCCACCCATAATTATGAATGGTATCTTGGCTCTGATTAGAAATCCATAAGTCCAATGATTATAATTTATAACCAAGAGAACAAATATAAGGAGGCATAGAAACATTAAACTCTAAACGGTCATGTTAGTAATTTTAAAATTTGCAGTTCGACTCTCAAACTCTTTCTTTTTTTCTTGTGGTTGAAAGTTTTTCCCGAATAATCATATTTTGTGACTTTTTATGCTCATTGCTGGTCCTACATGGTGTTAGCCAGGTTACAATTGATATTGAGATCAATTTAAGCCTTGGTGAAATTGCATGTCTATTCATTTTTATGATAAAAACTCGTCAAAAAGTGTTTGATAATTTTTTAATGCTTTTCTGTTACTTTTTTGTTTGAAGTATTATTTAATCAAATTTTTTAATATAGAAAAGTTATTTTGCCACTAAAACTTTTTACCCCCCACCCCTCCACCCCACCCCACAAAAACAACTTTTTTTCAAAACATACATATAAATTTCCAGAATTGTTATAGTAAGCAATAATGATGATCTTGAACAGTGCTATTTTAAGAATGAAGCCAATAAACTAAACATTCACAGTCACATGTACTCTTGTACTTTGAGATAAATGCATGTGGCCATCTTCAAGCAAAAACGAAGAGAAGAAACAAGAAAATTCCAAGAAAGTCGATCATGCGGCTTTAACTTTATTCAATAACCTAAGCTGGCAGGTAAAGGACCACTCGGTTTTTTTTTTACTATCAAACAAGATTTTGTGCCATGAAATAAATCGAACATGTTCGGACCCAAAATAATATTCATAAATAAAGCAAAAGATTATGTCCTCAGGAGGGTGGACTACCTGTAAAAATCTTCTAAAAGAGGGAGTCTGAAAATCTATTTTGTGGCAACAATTTGACATTTTCTCATGAGTCATGACTGGTAATTACAATTTCTTGAAACCTTTTCAGCAGGAAGAACTGCACTATACCTCATGGTATAATTACAGACCAAATGTATGACAAGAGAAAGTGAAGGTGCTGATCAGATTTAGGGCAAAAACCCTATACAGATTAGGAGAAAGAGAAGGCAATGGATAACTGATTTTCATATTAATCCTGTAGAATTTACACACTTCTTCCAGTTAAATTCCCATTAGAATTTGTGGATGGAAATGTATCCCACGAAAAATGTGGTCGATGGCCATAATAGACTAGTAATAATGTTGCAATGTTTGCCTTGATGCATAGAAAGCGTAGTGAAGCTCATTACAGAACTGCAGATGATCTTTAAAAGGTTAAAAAAAAAAAGAAGAAAGAACTGCAGATGAGAAAAAAAAATTATAAAGACCTGTGAAATAAACCAAACTTGAGAAATTTGTTACAGTTTCATACTTGGTTTATCTAATGATGACTCCTGTGTGCAAATGATCTTTCATGATAGACTATATACTGTGTACCATCCATTTTGTCAAAAGTTACGTTTATAAAGATTTTCTGTTTCATGCATACATGTTACGTTAATAATCTTCTGGTTACTTTCTCAATGTCAAGGTGTTAAGAAGTCATGATTTTAATAGGACAGTTAACGAAACCATGATTAAGCAATATCGTTTTCTTAATAATATGGTTAACCCCCACCTAATGATACTCCATTATTGGGGGGTTACTAACTCTAGCTAGCATCATAATCAGAATCAAGAACATTCAAAATGAAGAAAAGTGGTCCATAGAGGTAGGGTAAACCAAAAGGTGATTTCCCATTTTACCTCATTAGCAAGTGTGATAGACAAGTGGAAAGAAAGTGAATATTGATTTTTTTTTGGGTGACAAGACAAAGATTAAAATCAATGGTGGAATCAATGCCAAAAGTAAACCAATAAACTTGATTCCCAAAATATTAATTTATCATGTGATTAAAGATTAAACTATATCAATTACATGTTCATCCAACATATATGGTACTTACTTGATACTCCCATGCAGTGCTTATATATAGCTCAACATTAATTACATGACCAGCTAGGCAGCAGTCCATGTAACCCATCTTTTATAGTAGTACTTTTCTACAATTTTGGCTTCGCATAAAGTACTCAAAATCTCAGTTGCAATTGTGGTCTTGAAGCTAACAGGGACACTAGTACAAACCCATGTAGATGTTTATATTTGTTGTGTAGAATCTTCATGTGAGCATGAGAATAAAGAATTCAGAATGAGAATTACAGCCTATTACTGAGACAAAAATACAGTAATTTATCGGCCTTTTGGAGCTTGGAATTTAGAGGCAAATGAGAATCCCCGGACCTCCCTCCCCCATGCAGTCGGCTCTATCAAACAAAAACAGACAATTTGCAGTGGCAATTTAACATCTGCCATTGTCAAATGACAATTTTACTACTAATAGCAGCATGAACAATTTTTTGTCAATTAAAGTTTACGCCAGTGTGAGGAGAATTGACATGCATTCTTGTCCTTTTTTTGACATGTCTAAATCTAACGTGATTAGTATATTGAGATTTGAGGGTTATTGCAGATTTTCTTTTGATACCTAATTTTTTTAAAAAAAAAAAAAGAAAAGAAAAAAGAGAGAGAGAGGAAAGAATAGACAGTGGTGTGAATAAAGTAACGTTTTGTACTCATGAACTGATGTAGCAAATTTCGTGTAATTTTCTTTAACATTTTGCACTCATGAACTTGTGTAGTTCCATAAGAAATACTTAATAGTCCTTGATGGCTTTGAAGTTTCAATACATGAAAACTTTTTTGTTCTGAAAAAATTAGTTACTTGTAATATCATGTCATACCACTGCACTGCACTTTTGACACTTATCTGTCATATTAGTATACAGCAATTGAGTTTTTGAGTAGCATATTTCAAGAACCGGTAAGGTACTGCAAACAAAACATCTCTTACAAAGGTAGGCTTATAAGTATTAAGAAGACCTTTTTAAAAAAAAAAAAAAAAAAAGAAACCCAACACTTTTCTTTAATCATTATTATTATCATTTGATCCTCAATTTTCAATTGCAAGTTTTGTCATGTGACACATGAAAACACCTAGGGAATATCAGCCATGTTAAAGGGGTCAATGTTGTAACTTTGTAAGTACCCCTCCAAGAGCACCTTCCATCCTATGTAATATTATTGTAATTGAGGGGACTTGAATGGCGTTCCCGCCACTGGCCATTTGGTCTAGTGGTCATCACCATTAAAGGTGATGCTGGAGGTCAGGGGTTCAATCACTGCCTCCCACAAATTTGTCACAATTTGTGACGGTTTTAATTGACCTTCATCGATGGAGTCTGTACTCACATCGAACCCCTTCCCCTTAGACTAGGCTAGATTAGGTTATAGGACATCTATCGTTTCGACAAAAAAAAAAAAAGAATGGCGTTCCCTTTAATTTATGTGTTGGCAATTTTATCATGTCTTCTTTTGTTTCAGGATGCTTCTTTGCCCCTCCTTTGACGTCTCCTTAGTATTATGATTTCTTTTATCATGACTTAGTACCTTTGCTTAGGACAACAAGATTGGGACTTGGGAACTATTTTGCTTGCTATCAATCCTCTGGCTTCCTAAAGTAGGGCAATTCTATGGTCCCTTTAGCAGCTCACTCGCACCAAAGAAAATCTTCCTAAGCTTTAGAAACTCAATGAACATTGGGTAGAATATTCATTCAAGATTATTTTCAGGTGATGTAGATGGTATAACATCAAGAATTACTTCCTCATGTATGTTCATTTTCACTTCAAATTTTACAATCACAAAATGAAAAGCTTTATTTAATCGTCCTCTCTTTAATTTACTCACAGACACCATTGTCGTCATTATTTCATGACAAAGAAAGGACCACCATTTTTGGTAGGGGTGGTGTGCCTTAAATCCCCTTTATGGGTTTTGGGAATAAATGTCTGCATGGTACCACACTATCTCTGGCAAGGGGTGAAATATTTCTGTGGGTTTGAAAAAATTGCAATACTTTTTTTAATAACTTTTATATCATATAAAAAAATACCAGCAAAGGTACAATAAAAATTTTCAAAAACACTTCAAAAATAATCATCCAAACCGAAGTAACGTTTTGAGGTCACGAGAAAACCGCTCGCTCTTTTGTTTTTTTTTTCCCCAGTGAAGTGTGAAATGTGAAGAGATAATTAGCAACTCCGTTTTTTAAAATTGAATTGGATTGATTACTTTTATACAAAATAATCTTAAAAAACTACTACTATTCCCAATTAAATATATCAAAACACATATTTCTTTTAAATTTGTAGTTGCATCAAGGCCACTCAATGGGCAGGTGCATGGGCGCAGTGCTAGCCGGGGAGCATAATGCATGCAAGCACATGGTAATCAAAATTATATGCACCCCTAATTAGATCCCTACCCCCATTAATACACCCTACTACGATCCTTCGTACATCACAAAATCTAATCATTGAGAAATTGTACTGGATTAGGTAGCTAAAATATTTTGGTCAAAACAAAAAAAAATTCTGTGAAATTGGTGGTTGGGATTAAAGTTAGTAGGACCCATATTTTGTGGTCAACGGTGATGATGAAGCTGCATCTCACCATCATGAGTTGTTAAGGGGTCATCTCTATTTGATGGCTATGCGCTAGCGCGTAGAGTATTTAATTTTGGCTGAAAAACCAGCTGGGTGTGTCGGCGGAAGTGTGTCGGCGGAAGGTAAGCAGTCCCATGAGCTCGGCTTCATTCTTCAATGACGTTATGGATAATTTCAGAAACCTCTCCCAATATTTTTGATAATTTTAATTAGCATTCTTAAACTGAGAAAAAATTACTTATCTCCCATATTTTCAACTTTTTGTAACAATGTAAATCCATTTTTAAATATATTGTTAAAAAAAAAACTCCTTTTTGGATAGAGAATATATTTTCATTCTAATATTCCACTTTTCTTGTGTACCTTTTTTTTTTTCATAAAAAATCTCGTTAATCTCTTAAACTTTTAAAAACTTGGCCGATTTGGTTTTGTAGTTGAAAATTATAGGATGTTAACAGTATTGAAGGACCTTTTAATAGTTTTCATGTCATCAGTCGGTACAATAAACATAAACTTTAGAAATTCACAAACACTTTTCAGCAAAAGAATAATTTCTTTTTGGTCTTTAAAAGCATCTTAAATGAGTTTCTAAAAATAATATTAAACGTGCTTTTTTTTTCTAGTTTTCATAAATTCTAACAATTTGAAAAACTTCCTAAGTTGATTGCAAATGCTTTGTAGTAAATTAATAATATTTTTTGGCTTGAAAACACCTTGAATACTCTCTTAAAAATAAATTATTTATACCTTAAACCCTGGTGTTATATTATGTCCCACTAAAATTGCACATTCACATAATTTGTCTATTGATTTCAAGCTTTTCTTAACATATTTTTAATTTTGAAAAAAAAATGACAACAAAAGGTACTTTTGGAATGACAACATCTTCTCTATCCAAAAATGAGTTTTTTTAATAATATATTTTGAAATGGGTCGATAATGTTACAAAAGTCAAAAGTAAGGGAGGCAAGTGATATTTTTCAAATTTCAGTTTTACTAAGTGAAATTAATTAAAACCTCAAGGGAGGTTTCTAAAATTATCCCATGAAGTTAAGTTTCTAATTTCATCATCAATTCTTGATAATTGTATACGTGGCACTATAAATTTTGGTCAAATGACGGAAAAGTAGAATTAAGACAATACAAAATGGACTTAAATAATTCTCTGCCTTGACCTCAATTCTCCAAGAATATGTTTCCAAGAATTTGTGAAATCTGCTCCACAGTTGTTAGACTAAAGTTAGACTTCGGTTAAATGAAATGGCTCATTTGTAATAATGGATGAGTCAAAGGAGTCATGAATGAATCAAATGTTCAATAGAAATTGTTGAAAGTCAAGTAGTAAAACTAATTGACTCATTTTCATTAGCAAAAGGTCGTAACTTAGGTGGTGTTTGAACTATATATAGTTTTCTACTAAAAAAAATTTTTAGACTTTTCGTGAATATATTTCTTAATCAAAATTTTATTTTACATACATTAAATTGTTACAATATACTTTTTTCTTCAAAAACTCCAAAAATAGCAATTCAAATGAGTCTCACGCAGTAAAATTGCCGTCGTAAATTTGTGAACCCCCTAATATTAATAATCGAATAGACTATGCAAAACTGTAATTGACATTTCAAAACCGGATGAAATAAATCTACACTTCTCTATTTTGAATTTTGCACATTGAATGCAGTATTGACTTGTACCATAATATTAAATCTTATATAAAACATGAATTTAGAATAAAGAGGTGCAGATATAACTCTTCACATCCGAAACGTATATGTGATGCACAGGCTGATATCATGCATCAGTTACATGACATCTTTTTGTAGTACGGATGTTTATATTCTATAACTTGATTTAGGAACGCTATAGATATAATTAAAAAAGAGCAATTTTTACCCTAACATGTTCAAAGTCTAAAAATTAGTTGAATAACATGTTCCAAATCGGGTTAATTATTAATCTTCCTTCGTAGACAAGATTAATGCTCCTACCTACAACCATTTCTAGCTAAGGGATGCTTCTCCTCAAGAATATACCTTTCCCTCCTAGGAAAATAGTAACAGCAGTGTAGTACACTACTATTAAATAGCTGCAGTTACTGCACAGAAATCAGAAAGGCAAGGAAGGAAGAGAAGAAGACAATGGGAGTGAGTGAGAGACAGAATTTGGTTGGAAGTTGTAACTAAACCTACCTCTCTTGCTATCTCTCCCCAACCATGATTAGCCACTAAACCATATTATTATTAATTTACTTTTTCTCTTTACACAACTTCCCAAATTTAAAAAATTAGTGCTTTCTTTTTTCCAATTAAAATAGTGCCAATGATGTCCTGTCTCACTTGCACTTTCACAAAAAATTTGGAAAGAGAACACCTGTAGGAACTGTTTGTTTAGATCAGAAAAACAGACCTTAAACAGCCAACAACAGCCCAAGAAGGAGAGAAACGAGCGCTTCACGTACACAGACAGACACTAGTTTGTATAGCATTCATAGAAGTGAAAAGCCCAGAAAGCATTTTCGGTGTTGAGTAGATAATCAGGCTTGGTAATGCATTTTCCCAGGTGGGTTCTTTTGGTTTGTTTGAATTTGATGTTGAAATGGGTCAAAGACGGTGGAAAAGATCCAAGGATTTTATCTTTTTGTAGTGTTTATTGGGTTTCTTGAGTGTGTAAATTTGGGGTGTTTTTAGTTGGAGAAAGATTGTTTTTTGAGTGGATTTGGGAGGTTTGAGAATGGAGTCAAGAATGGATCAGTATGAGATCATGGAGCAGATTGGCAGAGGGGCTTTTGGAGCAGCCATTTTAGTCAATCATAAGCTGGAGAGAAAGAGGTAGGTGCAATGTGGTTGTTGTCAATTTATTTCTATATATTCTGTAATGTAGATTGATTTTTGGAGTATCTGTTCAGAATCTTTTGTTGGATTGTGTCGATATTCATTTTAGGTATGTATTGAAGAAGATTCGATTAGCTCGACAAACTGAGCGTTGCAGAAGATCTGCTCATCAAGAGGTACACTTCTTGGGTGTGAGGGGGGAGGGGGGGGGGGGTGTGAAGAGAAATGAAAATGATTGAATTTTTTTTTTTTTGGCGAAACAATTGATTATTGCAATTTGGTTGAATTTGGAACGCTCTTCGCGTATTTATTTCCCGTTTGCTCCAAACTTTTAAGTTTTGCGCCCTCTCTAGTTGCGTGTATCTGCTGGTTAATATGTGGTTAAGGTGAGGTGAAATTGATAATCGACATTTTGCCAATTTGGACATGCAGATGGCTTTAATTTCTAGAATTCAGCACCCATATATTGTTGAATTCAAGGAGGCATGGGTGGAGAAGGTGAGATGAATCATAAAATCTATACTTGGTCATTGGTTATTGTTGCTAGTACTTTATCAGCTGTTTTTGATGCAATGTTTGTTCATAATGTAGGGTTGTTATGTTTGCATAGTTACTGGCTACTGTGAAGGTGGTGACATGTAAGTTTTATACTGAAAATGAATCCTATATCGGTTTTAGTGTTCACGTCATTTCTGATATTGACAGTTAAATTCTCTTTATGCATACCTCTTTATCAGGGCTGAACTCATGAAGAAATCAAATGGGCAATACTTCCCGGAAGAGGTATTCCTTTCACTTTTTTAGTTGGGAAAATGATTTTTGTTGAATCACAACACATAAAGGGGTGGTGCTGTTATTGAGTTATGTGCAACATATTTCAATATTCTTTAAGAAGATAAGTTTTAACTTAGAATTTCAGTAACTTTGAGATATGCTTGGTAATTATATCTATGTTATCTGACTACTTCTGACAATGTGGATCATGCAGAAACTATTGAAGTGGTTTACTCAACTACTGTTGGCAGTGGAATATCTGCACTCCAACTTTGTTCTGCATCGAGACCTTAAAGTATATACCCCAGTACCAGTTGAAATTTTGGGCTTTTAGGAATTTATGTTGAGATTATGACTTATTTCTGCACCTCTTCTTGCAGTGCTCTAACATTTTTCTCACAAAAGATCAAGATGTTCGTCTTGGTGAGTTCAGCTTTGTCAATTGAATATTGAATGACATGCTCAATTTGTATAAACCTTTATACTGATTTTTATATTGGAAACTGTCATTCTTGTCCAGGGGATTTTGGACTTGCTAAAACTTTGAAGGCTGATGACTTGGCTTCTTCAGTATGTATCTCTCTTTGTATCTATTGATTGTGTTTTTAGGAATCAACCTTTTTTTACTATCATGTTTAGGATACCTGCTATAATTTGAAGAGACAAATAATGCACTTTTCTACAAGGATTTTCCTTTCAAGAGAAATGATCTAAGTATCGTTTTACTTTAGTTGTCTTACAATGAGTTCTTGGTTAAACTTAAATGACTTATGAGCATGTAGCAGGGATTTGGTTAGAGAATTTCAGCCTTGGCTCATTGTGGCTAATCTGAATTCATCTGGCACTTTCTAATGAATTAAGCTATAACTGCTATATTTCAACTGCTTTCTCTGTGATTAAGTGTCAAAGATGTTTTACCAATTGCATGTTTCTTTCTACCCAGGTAGTTGGGACTCCCAATTACATGTGCCCTGAACTTCTTGCTGATATTCCATATGGTTTCAAATCCGATATTTGGTCGCTAGGTTGGTACATAATTTTGCTCTATCTTTCTCCTTGCAATGTAGCATTTGTATTTAACTCAATGCAAAAAGCTATGTATTTCTTCCTGTGACTTGTTATTAGATGCAATTATCATCAAAAAATTCTGACACTAGTGGCGTTATTAGTACTGCTCTTTTTATTGGTGACTTGATTGGTAATCAAGCACTAGAGTCGAAGAAATGAAGCATATACTTTCTCCTTGCCATTTGAGTTTCACTTTCTATGTATATTATGAAAAGCATATTATCACATATAGAGATGTGCATGGTTATAGATTTTCCAAATTTGCTTTACTTCCCAATGGAGTGGATTGAATTAGACAGAACTAGTCAAGTTAATTTTTTGGTTTACTTTTGAGTAAGTCTTAGCATTTTCGCTAGTTCTTTAAGGTATTCAGTCGAGGAGATGGTTATTCACTTGAGGCAAAAAGAAAAATATCTAAGGCTTTTATATTTATTTTATTTTTACATAGTTTGAGTTATTCTGGAAAGAAATAGTAACATCTTTTGTTGGATTCACAATATGTGTACCCGAGTTTTGAAGTTTTACTTGGTTCTGAGTTTTTCAATTAGTATTTGGCTAACTTTTGTCAACTCTGAACATTTACTTTGTTAAGTAGCTGTCATCAGACTCGACATCTAGCATGTACTTCTTGTTATCTCTTTCTACAAAATTTTTTCCTCTCTTTTTAGTCTTGAAATTGTTATTGTTCTTTTTGGAACAGGTTGTTGTATGTATGAAATGGCTGCTCACCGGCCTGCATTTAAAGCTTTTGTAAGACATCCAGCCTTCTTTTACTGATAATCCTCTTTATTTATTTTTTTATTTTTTTAAAAGCATTTCTTTTTGCAGTTCAATCCTGCCATTGATCAATCTACTGCGAATTACAGTTGGATCATAATAGCGACTAATTATGAATTAATAGTTCTGAATCTTATTGGATGATGGAGGGATGGAATAGAAAATTCTACTAGTAGAAACATTTGATCTTGCATAAAACCAATGATATACAGCTTTTCTTAGGTGTCCATGCAGCATAAAACGTTAGTTTCTTAGGGCTTGTTTTGTTTACAATCAGGTGAACTGGTTTTTGGATCCTATAGTGCTTAATCAATATTAAGGTGATAAGTACTCCATATTAATGGCATAATCCTGCATCTGCCGTCTTATGTAACTCTAAAAGCTTGAATCTTCTTTCCTGAATAGATTTCTGACCTCCATTTCCAAAATAATCTTTCTGTTCATTGCTATCTTTATTGCTTCCTCTGATTGTTGCTGCCACTTTCCTTCCCATTCTCATTTCCACAACCTTCCTGCCGACTCTTCTGGTCTTCTACTATTCCACTGCTTCAACCCTCTCCAGTTGCCACTCTTAGTTTGACCATTCTCTGCCTTCTCACCACTCCCAAGAAGATTCTCTTCACATCTGCCAGCTGTGATCAATGGAGCTACCCAATGTTGCAGGGGATGATTACTACCTGTGGAACTGGTTTCAACTTCAATAACTCTCACATTAAGCCAGTAGGATCAACTTGTGAAGACTTAAACCTGCTGTAGGTTATTTCTGCCATAGCATCTGTTACTTTGAAGTCCCAATTCAGTTAGATTTCTTAAAATAGTCAGAAGTTGTTCCATGGAATCAGAATCCTGATGTAGATGGGTCGCAACGTCTTGAATCCTCTGACCAGATGGAAGCTCCATATTACCATAGTAAAGCTGTAGTAACTCTTATCTTATCCTGAATTTGTGATTTGATGGTATTGAAACAAAGGTGCCCCAGCCTTTTGGTCATGTTCTCCTCATTTAAACTGCGAAGGTGACCACCCACCCTGAATACGATAAGAACAATGAGCTGAAGATATGCAACCCCAAATATGGTTAAAATGTCCTGAGCCATTTCGTATAAAAAGTTCAAGAACCTAGGGTCCATATCATGATCAATCAAAAATGCTTCCTTCCAGACAGCTTAACTCCATCAAGCCTGTAGAAGTAGTAGTGAAGAAGTAGACTAGAAATCACCTTTTTTGGTTGTTGACCAAGGAAAAGCATGGGACTTGTTGGGCTAGGCGCTCTTTTTCTTATCTTATGATATTTTGAAATAGGTTCTCAAAAGCCCGATTCCGATGGTTATGGTTACAGCAACAGTTAACCTTCTGGGTCTTGACTAGGAAACTGGCTCCGCGAAGATGCTTCTTTGGTGTTCTTCCAGCAGATGAAAATAAGAACCAACTAGCCAACCAGAAAAAATGGCTTCCGTATGTGCAGTGAGCAGGACATTTTTTGTTTTAAACAGGTGCAGGTCTGTCTTTATACCAATGTAGAGGTTTGTATGAAGTCTTATGCACCACAAAGACTTAAGCTTCTGCAGATGTAGTGGATTTCTGTTTTCTTCTTCACTGGAAAAAAAATTGTTGAAACTTTATTGCTGTTGCCATGGCATGAAGGTTGTGCAGGATAGGAAATGGTGGTCTGATGTTGCGAATGTCCTTTGTAGCGTAACCAGACATTAGCGATATTGGGTAGATCTTTGTCAATTTGGTGCCAACCACACGATTATTTGAAAGTTGGACATTACCTCATTCTATTGTACAAAGCTTGGGGAGGTCATACTAAACTGAGACACTTTGGTGACTTCCTTTAGTTCCTCATTGATGTATTTGTCACTCTCTGTTATCCAATCCTGTCAATAAAATGAGCTTCTTGTTTGATAATAGCCCTAGAACTATTATCCAATTAATTCAATTGAAACCTTTTCAGCGGTTATGGTATTGGCTGGTTCATGTGAAACTTTGCAGACCAGAGTTTTTCTCATTGAAAGTTGCCATATCCTTTTGTACTTGGACTGTGCTAATTGACTGCTACATGAAACTTCAACTGTTCATTTGCTATTTATTGTAATCTTATCAACCATTTCTCTGTTTGATGAGGTCATCAACGATTCCTTTGCCCAGATGTTTTAAGCTGTTAACACTCCTTATAGGATCAGCCTAAATTTAAATTTCATTGTATCATTTTCTTCTTAATTTATGAGACTTTTGGAAGATAAAGGATGTACTTTTAAAAGAGGACTTTTGCTGTCTGCATTTTGTTCTTTCTTCTTGTCTTTTAAGTAAGTAAACTGGCCTTTTTGTGCTGCTTTCCTACTGGACATAACTTAAGAATTAATAGACTCGACGTTAGCGCAAAAAATTGCAATTTCCTCATTTTAATGCTTTTTCTGCGTGCATGGATTCCTTGTTGATCTTTTTCTGGCATGATGCTGTGTTTCAGGACATGGCTGGATTGATTAGTAAGATCAACAGATCATCAATAGGTCCTTTGCCTTCTTGTTACTCTCCTTCCTTGTAAGTTGGCTTCTGCTGTTTACTCAAATATCAATATTGTTGTGAACATCTTAAAACCCATACTCCTTTATGAATCACTTAGTCATTTATCTATATTGGAATCCCCTCAGCATATGTGGGCAATGTGACCGAGCAGTCATGCAGTCACTTATGTATAGTTGCATACATTTTTCATATTCATTGATATTTGTTACACTTTGTTTGCTTTTATGAGCAAGTATTTGCACTTCCAGGTCCCTGGGTGGTTTTCCTAGGAAGCTATTACATTCATTGTCTAGTATATTGTTTGTGGATGCAAGTTGATGTTTGTTCATAATTGCTCATACTCTTGATGTAAATAAATTCCTGAACAGCCCGTGATGTCTGAACAGCATCACAGTTTGTTTTTGTCTGAACAGTATGAACTGGAAAGAGCTTTTCTATGTCACAGTTCTCTGAAGATGAGATGATATTTTGATCTTCTCAGCTTCCCTGAAAATTTTATCTCAATCTTATTTTTATTTGGTGTATTATGTTGCATTGTGTTGCAATACTTGCTCATGCCTTGTTTCACAGAGAATAACATTTCCTGTTTCCTTCTCAGGAAAACACTTATCAAGGGCATGCTAAGAAAGAATCCTGAACATCGGCCAAGTGTAATCTTCTATAGAAGACAATTTTGATATGCAGTTTTCATCAGGATGTAATAACAACTACATGATCACAATATTTTGCAGGCATCTGAAATCCTAAAGCACCCTTATCTACAGGCATATGTTGACCAATATCGCGTATCCTTCACACATGCTCCTGCCAACCATCCTGAGAAACTTCTGACCACTCGAGATTCTCGGAAGAATATGGCTGAAAGCCAAAGTAGTAACAGCTCATGCAGTGATAGAGATAGTTTGCTGTCAACTGAAAGAAATGTTCAGGCCGTGGTGTACAACTGTGAAAAAGGAACCAGTGATGCAGACTTGGCTTCTGTTGATGATGATTCTTCTTCTGGGCTGCTTCATCCAGGTGATGAACCACATGGATCCGACATATGCACCACGAATGTTGAGGATGCTGAGATGATTAAACCCTTCCCTGATGAGCAGAGATGTAATTCTGAAGTCAAGCAGCCAAGGATGATAAGAAACATCATGATGGCTCTTAAAGAAGGAAAAGCCAGAGAAAACAGTTCTCCCATGAGGAACCGAACAAAGGTTGGTGGCATATGTACACAGAAAACTAATATTGAAGCACCTCCCAAAATCCCCAGACCTAGTTCAGTTACACCAGGTTTAAAAGGAAACACAGATATGCCATCTCCTGTCACAGCCAAGGCCGGCTCTGAATCTGTCAAACGGCCTGCGATGCAATCTTTGAAGCATCAGGTACTAGCTGTATCTTGCATTACAATTGGTATCAGCATACCTTGTTATTCGTATTAATGGCATTTCTCTGCAGTTACCTGTTTCTGATTCCACCCCTAAGACTAGACCAAGACATGAGGTGATCCCTCCTCTTCCTGTAAAGAATATTCCTGAAGATGGATTTCCTCTGAGGCCAAGACAAAAAACTCCTCCAAATCTAGTGAGACGGTCATCATGCCCTGGAAGGATGAAAAATGTTGGACTTGATGCTCCTGTTCCTGCAAGTAATAAGATTGTTCCATCTGAGACTGCTGAAGATCCCGAGAGGAGTCCTGATTCAGGGCCTAATGGCTGCATGACACGTGTTTCTAGGGGAACTTTGCAGCAAACTCACAAGGCATCTAAAGGAGCTCCTACGGAGAGCAGCAATTCTGCATCCTCTTCTGTGTCAATCCAAGCATTCGAGATTTGTGATGATGCAACAACTCCATTCATTAATTTAGCAGCGCAGATATTTTGGAATCAGGAGCACACGACTGAGACTGGAAGTTTAGAATCACGGCCAAGCTGTTCAGTCGGTTCCTCGTACTCTGACATGCCTGAAAATTCTTCTAGAGAGAATCATGGGTTTGAAAACAAACCTGTAGCGTGCTTAGTAGAAACACCAAAGCAGCATGTCAGACACAAATCTGAAGCGTGCTTAGTGGAAACACCAAAGGAGCATGTCGGACATCAAAGCATGGATAAGGCTGCTAATAACAGCAAACTGATTTCAACTGGAGATTTGGAGATTCCGTTTCGGCATTCTGAAGAGCTGCTTCCTTCTAAAGATGAAGCCTCAGTTAAGAGGTCAAGTGATAGGCCTGATGTTTCAACTCCAGCAATCCACCCATCTGCATCCAGTGGTGATGACAAGTTCATGGTAAAGGAACTCCAACTTTCAGTACCTGAGAGCACTACTCTTGGTATCTATCCTGTGCCATCCAGCCAAAAAAATTTGCTGTCAGATATGGGAACGATTCAGCAAAATGTCATTATCGAAAAACCAACTGGTAATCATCTTCCACCAGCTTTCGATGATGTGATTCACGTCATTCGGCATAGCAGCTTCCGAGTTGGAAGTGATCAACCAGTGATTGATACAGTGGATAGAAACTTAGATGTGGGGAAGCTAATAAATGTGGTGACAGATGATGTTGATATTAAAAACCTAGCCACTACACCAAAATCTCCTGGTTGCTCTGAGACTCTGAGTTTAAAATCAAACCTCTCAGATTATGCAAACGCTAAAGAAGTGGACGTGAAAGCTCCGACCAATCACTTCACTCCAGCTCCAAAGTTAGATTCTTCAGAACCAGCAATAATGAATTCTCCTGTAGCACAGGAGGAAGCCCCAACAACACCAGCAAAGGAAACTTTGGATGTCAAATCTTTCCGGCAGAGGGCAGAGGCACTAGAAGGGCTCCTAGAATTGTCTGCAGATTTGCTTCAGCATAATAGACTAGAAGAGCTTGCTGTTGTTCTAAAACCTTTCGGAAAAGATAAGGTTTCTCCAAGGGAGACAGCAATCTGGTTAGCTAAGAGTCTCAAAGGGATGATGCTTGAAGACTCAGGACGGATGTCATGAACAATCAGCCAAAACCCTGCTGGTAGGAGCCTTTTTTTTTAATTCCTTGCATGTTCATCGGGCTCCAAAGATTTGGCATTCTCCAAGTTCCACTAAAAGTTTTCTACATAGATTTAATACATGTTTTCATCTTCTTTTTACTTGGAATTCTTTCAGTGCAATATTTTGTACATAGTGGCAACAATATAAACCCAATAATTTTTTGTTCCAGAAAATTGTAAGGATATCTTTTGGAACATCATATTGTTATCCTGTTAGCGAGATTAGAAGTACTGTTCCTTCTTGTATCACCCGAAGGGATATTCTCAGAAGAAATCTTGAGAATGCTTTGTGCAGATGTACTGTTACATCCATTCTCATTTGCACGCGCAGGCTAATATCTCCCTCCATTTGCTTTCAGCTAAATCTGGGCAAATCTTTTCCTTGAGCAGACTTCCATGTTGTTGCATTGTTTTAGAGGTTACTGTGTTGGTTGGTACCGTACATCAACCAATGCAGTTGAGAAGACAAAATTTGCCTTCTCGGACAATTTACAAATGTCATTCATCAGATATACAATTTGAAATGTCAAAAAAAATGTTTGAATGGATCAGGATCATTAAATACACAACTTTTTGAAAATCAAGAATATTGTCCGGACTAATCTCAGGATCATTAAAACATGAAGGGTTCTTGAACATTCCAGCTCGAAGTTTTACACTTTTTAACCAAGTTTCACCTGCTTAGACCCTTTAGTGCCAAAATTCCATGTTTGAGAACATATATATTACTTCCAAGTTAAGTTCAAACCTAGGCCTCCATTCTCTGCATGCCACGATATTCTGGAAAAAGTTTCAAATTTGCACGTGTTTGAGTGTTGACCTCGTGCTTTCCTAATTGACGACTGAACGAGGGGAAGTATTGATCTTTGGACACTTGAGAAAGAGTACAAGGCGCGTCTGCAAGCATCCGCGTATGTCCTTTGCGGCTCTGGTGATTGACTCCATAGTCCACGGACCGTGGAATCCAGGAAAGGTCAATCGCCCACAAAGACTGCTGCAAGTTGTCACCAAACCAATCTGCAGTGTGGTAGATGAAAGGCTTTGGATTTTTTTTTTTTTTTTTTTAAGTACACAATTGGTATACAACGTGTAACACTGAATTTATATAGTTAATCATCAAATCTATCTACCGTGTGTGGTTGATGAAAGTTGTGAGTTTTTTGTTACACAAGTAGTATATATATATATTTTTTGGTAGTACAAAGGCTGCATTATTGTTCATTTAGTTTAAGGTAATCGTGCTCTATTTTTTGTTAATTGCACTTTCACTGTTTGTTTTATCAAATAGTTTAATAAATAAAAATCATATGATAAAAATGATAATAGGAGTGTGACTAACAAAAAGAGAAGCGTCATTATACATTTCTCTAGTTTAAAACACTCGTGTTACTTGTTCAATACAATGTATAACACCAAATTTGATATTAATTGTTCAATAAATTATGAACGATACGAATCGTGTATGACATTTTAAATATATGATCATTCATCATAAATAACTTGTTACAATTTGTGAAAGTGATGTAATAATCATGTATTGATCACCCGTACATGTTAATTTTGTTAAAATTATATACCATAATTTTACAATTGAATTTTTGTATTGGCCGCCAATCGATCTTACAACTATTATTGTCTCATTTTCATGATTTTTTGTTGTAATTAGAAGTTTAAATGGCTCGATTCTGACTAATAATACAAATCAGAGCATGTCCCAAAATCATAGATTATTTATAAGAATTCTTATGAATCGGTAGGCAATTCGAACACACCCGAGTGTTTGTTGCCCACACGACCCATTCCCCTGACGCCGGGACCCTCGGATGAAGTTCCCACCGTAACGTTGTGCAGATGCGGTGCCTGAAATGGGATGTGACGTGGAATATGACGTCAAGGGCAACAGCGGCCTTTTAACCCGCGTAATTGAGAAAAGGGTCAAAACTAAGTCAATTAATATAAGAATGAAAAAAGTTGGATTGATTCATTTGGCCTTTTCGTTAATTTTAAAAAAATGCAGAATATAGATTGCTGAATTTTCTTGGAGTCCTAATTAATTTTAGGTTGTCTTTTTTCTCTTTCCCAAGTAAACCTACTAATAAAACCATGTTCCATAATTCTTACATAGATAAGGCCTAAAAAAATATATCGGTGGTAAGTAGTATTAATTTATTGTTTTTTCATAATTTTGTATTAAGTATAGTAGGTTTCCAAGTGTATTTCTTACTCATTTTTTAACCCTCCAAGTTTTTTCATGTTTTGGCTGTCGAAAGTAATGATGTACAAATTTTTAAATGATTTTGTCCACCCAAATTCCTTTTTTTTAGCATAACTTTCAATAGTGGGATTTATGCTTTGAATCTCTAATAAAATTAAGCACAGACAGTAGTTTGCCAACATTTTCTGCTCGAACACATATACACAAAGAAAATGAAATTTCACTTACCCATCTCTTAACCTAGAAAATTTGTTTAAAACATTTCTTACATTTTGTTTAATGAACGTTTTCATCATTTACTTTTAAAATGTTTATTTCCATCCTTTACAAATTCAAATTTGTAAAATTTAGTCATAATCCAAATTTTCGACTACTTTTTACCCTGAATCCATTACGTAACCTATACATTGTCACTTTTGTTAGCGACAAAAAGGTTAGATCTTATTGTAATTAAACAAATGATTTGATTCATATTCATTTTTATCCTTAAAAACGTAAGATGTGACCCAAAACATATTTATTTTTTCCTAAAAGAGTGAGATTTGATTCATTTCATATTTATTTTTGTCATTAAAAAAATGAAATCTGACTTTTAAATAACTGCATGTGAGTTACATAATGATTTGAGGTAAAAAGTGATTGAAAATTTAGGTTGAAACTAAATTTTACTAATTTAAATTTGTAAAAAATGTAAAATTAACATTTTAAAAGTAAAAGATGAAAAAAATTCATTTGATAAAATATGATGGACATTTGGATGATTTTTCCTCTTAACTATCCTATACAAGGCTTCTCTGTATTTAAACATTTTACCAAAATTACGTATTTAAACATTTTACCAAAATATTTAATTTTGTTGCGTCTCTAACAACTCCACATCACATATGCACACTGTACAACCGACCATCCATACAAAGTGTGAAAAAGACGAGTCCCATGCATGGCGCCCTTTCATGTCAGCATTAACCACCATAGAAACAGAAGCACGTATACACCGTTAACTTTGACTTTTGCCTGCAGTTCAATGGATCTTGCCCAGTCAAGAAAAATTGAACGTCGTTTTCATGGCATTTCATCATTCTAATCAACAAAAGCCGCCACAGGAAGTTTCACAGGAACCTTAAGCCACTCGTTGCACTTTAGCATATATATACATTTATATACATGTCTCCAACATTCTTGAACTCATTCACCTGATGTCTTCACTCCCTCATACGATCAAATTATTTACTTAATTGTCAGAGGTACAAATCTTTAGTAACAGTCCTTCAGGTCATTCGTGTTACATTTTTTTTTTATATACCGTCTCTTAGTGATACAATATTTCTCATATGAAATATGGCATCCATTGATCTTGAAGCTGCACGAATACGAACTTCTACTCTGCATTTCACACCATATTCATCAACTTCTTCTGGGCTTAACAAGGCAAGGCCGTTACTACGTTGCATGATATGGGCACTAATTTTGCTCGTAATAGCAATTAGTGCATGCACCTTCGCTGTGTGGTACGTTCTTCGTCCAAGAGTACCAATTATCCACATTAACTCGTTCGATATATCGAATTCCACTCAATATAAGATGGGATTCACGGTCAAAAACCGCAACTTGTTAACGAGTTTGTGGTTTTGCACTTTGAATATGTCCTTGTTTTACAATGGTCATAAGATTTCAAGTTCTTCTTTGGAGACATTTTCTCTGAACAAAATGAACGAGACAACCCAGAGTGTCGAGTTTGCTGTAGCCTCCCCAAACATTTGGTTACAGATTGAAGAAACAAATGCTATTGATGACATGGGAATGGAAGTGACAAGAAAAAGACTAAGTTTCGATGTGGAAGTGAGGGATTCTGTTGTCATCTCTGCTGGGAAGTTGTATTACAACAAGAAGAAAATGGAAATCTTATGTCAGGATCTAAAGATGGAGTACTTCTTTAAAGAGAGGAGCTGGAAATTCATGGGTGAAAAGAACTGCTTAGTTCGTTTTAGTAATGCTTCCTGACATATGTTCCAAGATTATTATTTTTTGTTTCTTGCTTTTGATTTGTTTGCTAGGCTGCTAGCTTGGATAGTAGTTTTTTGTTTTTTTTAATAACTTTGGAGGATTCATTTATTTTTACAAAGTTTAGTCAAATAATTGACTTGCAATGGTTCTTCAGAAATGTAACAAGATTAATTTTTAATCTTCTTCCACCCAGTGGACAACTACAATCAATAAGAGAGAAATGAAAAAAAAACCATAATTAAGTTTCAGTCTCCAGATTTTTGTTCTCCATGATTTTCTTTTAATTGTCTCGCTAAACTTGCCTTGAACGTGCGACATGTGTGTTGGGCGAATTCTCCCTTCAGATAATGTATGTAGCTGTCCATATTTTTTCGTGATAAAATATGGCACTGGAAATTAACCTGATCAGCTAGCAAACGACTGTAGTGTAGTGATAGTAACCTAATCAGCTAGTAGCTTCAGCACCAACGAATCTAATCTTTTCTCAGCCAAGTATAATTCTATTAACATTTTCATTGCTCCTTAATTTCATTTCATACGCATCCTTGGGCTGAAAAAACCTACATATTGTAAGCATATTTCAATCTTTTTTCTTGGGTGTCACATGATGCATAAGTAATACTATCTAGTTTTCTTGAATAAAGTCGTGGTTCTTTATGATTTAGAATTCTTACTCTAAGGTCAAATTTGCAGGTAATTTGAATTCCCATCTTCTCGCATCATTGTTAAAATTGTCTTCGGTAGAATATGAGAGTTAATGTTTTCTCTTATTTTGGGCTTGAATAATTATAATGATAAATGCCTGCTATTGATTAGAAATGTTTGGTACTTTTGTACATATGGTTTGTTGTCATGTACTCACCACACACACACAAAACTGATTCGAGGGATTTTGGCGAAAACATCTATCGGATACATTTTTGGATTCATGTCATTTTGTTGTTGCGTGCGCCTTGCGTGTGCTTGGTATGTAGAGTTCTACTTAGTCTTTAACGGATTTAATGCACTAATGCTTGTTTTGGTCTTTTTACCAGTTTACGCTCAAGGGGTTCATACAACATTCGTGCTGTGGAACATCAGGCAACTTTGATAATGGCAATACAAAAGGAGAATTAAAATTAGTATATCTATGGAGCTTATAAGTGACTCTTTTTTTTATAAGTTTTTACAAAGAATGCAATTACCTCATCACCTATGCTTTCTACTTGTAGTTAGAAGATGACTCTGAGCTTTTGACATCTATAGGAAAAAGCAATTTTCATGGGGTGGAAATTGCCCGTAGGATAGAAGGTTACAATTCATAACCACTTAATTAACAACCCTAAACTTTATAATAATTCAATCTGTTTCCCACTTTTCAGTCGACAAGAATGTTTATTTTAATGCTCAACTTGGGATCAATGTAAGTAAATTTCCAGGATTGTTTAATTCTTAAATTAAATTTGAATCACTCAAGTTATGTAAAAGGATTTAAGATTACATGCATTTGAAAATGTACTTCCATTTGGCGACAACAAAATCCCAATAAAAAATAATTTAAAACCTCTGAAAATCTCTATTCCCCTGAATATTACCCACTTTGTAGGATATTATACTTGGCTTGCAGTTTGGCATTTCAAACTGTCCATCATCACTCTTATTAAACTTGATAAATAAGCTAGATGCTTATTTCTTTGACAACTTATTGCTTTTGCGAGAAAAATGGTTATTGTGGAAAAAACGGAGTATTTCTTGAAAGAAAGGAGTGGGAAACTTTTCATAAATATTGTGGAGTCATCTTTCTCTGTGTGTATGTGTAATTGCAAGAAGAAAGACAATAAATTGAAACAGCATCCAGAATGTGAGGTCTGAAAACTCTATTCAATGGCATTTGAATCGTAGGCAGGATTAACTAGGGATAATTTCAGAAATCTCTCTTGAGGCTTTCAACTATGTCAGTTGGTTCCCTCAAAGTTTTAAAAATTGTATTTACCTCCCTTGATTTGACACTTTCGATAACCAAATCCTAAAACAGGATCAAAAAAATTAATGAATACCCTAAAATGCAGTTATCTTATAAAATTTAATTTATTCTTCTAAACAATTTCATAGTCATTTTGTACAATTACAAAAAAATGAGCGTCAAAATTTTCATAACAATATTTGTTATTTGATAATCAAGTATAACAATAAATTTATCACTATAATAGACTACTTTTCATAGTGATTTATTGGATATATAGATTCTTTCTAAGATAGAGAAAAAAATCACATCTTGATTTTTGTTTAGAGTTTGTGGACTAGTTAAGTGGTGGAACTATCATAGTTTGGTAGTGATTTTGGGCCATTTGTTTTTAGGTTATTGTTAATTTATTCTTGATTTTGATAAAAAAAACAAATGAAAGCTGCAAAAAAGTTGGATAATATTAGAAGTTATCCAAAAAAAAAATGTTATTGGTTTGACATTTGATCAGGATAGAGGTCAGGGGTAACATTGATAATTTTATTTTGTTTTTTCCAACTAAATATAAAAGAAATGAACATGAAGAAAAAAGGAAAATAAATTATAAAATCATTTTTTGTATAAGCATAGAACATAAGGAAGTTTCATTAGAATGTTAAGGCCAGTATTGTCATTTTGAATTAATGGATAAGGAAGGTATGTGTAATTTTTGAAACTTCAAGGGAATTAAGTTGGAAATATGATAAGTTCCAAAACATTTTCATGACAAGAACCATTAGCAAAGTGAATCAGGAAAATCATTAACATGTAGTCTTAAGGATAATGATCTCTTTGTTTCGCCAATTTTGAAATACAAAAGATTCACATCTACCTAAAAAACATCTATCTGCACATATATATATATATATATATATATATATATATGGGTTAAATGCACTAGACGCCATTGAACTTTACTTTAGCTGCGGTTTGCTTCTTTGAACTCATTAAATAAGTATTTTGTCCACCCATTTGATATTTAAGACCAAAGTGCCTTTACTATTCTATTTTGTTTCTTTTTTAGGCACTATTGTTTTTCTTTTCCATTACTTTCTTTTATTTTTTATTTTATTCTTTTCACTTCTCTCATGTCACTATTTTGTTTCACTTTCCTACTCTATTACTAATTTTATCCTTATTATAATATTATAATTATCTTTTACTTATAATTTCATTCTTATTTTATTTATTTACACTATTAGAAGATAGATATATGCCTATCATAATTAAAAAGAGCATATTATTAGCAATTTGACTATTTAAAAAGATATCAGCAAGCTAGAACTTTAAATTACTTAATATTTAAAAGTATACCCATTAAATAAAGTAAGTAATACTTTTATTTAATTTTTTGTGTACAGTTTATTAATCACTATGTTTTTAAGATGTGAATTCGCTACTATTCTTATTAAAAATTAATTTTTTCTAAACTATTTACATAGCGATTTAAGTAATATATGAAATAATCTATGTGCATAGATAACACATATCTGGTTACAACATAGAGTTCATGATAATTACCACTTTTAACAAAAAAAGTAAAAATGATAGAAGTAAGTAAAGAATATGTTTGAGAAGATTAGAATTAATATACAGACAATAATAATAAAGAGAAGAAAGTAGTTGATCACCTGAGAGAAGGGAGAAACATTCAAAAATATAAAAAAAAGGGACAAGTAAAAAAAAAAGCAGAAAAAGAAATAAAACAATAATCAATATAGAAGACACTTTTATCCTAAAATATAAAGTAAGGAGGCAAAATACCTATTTATTGAGTTCAGGGGATAAAGTGACACCGAGATAATATAAAATGGTAATATACAGTAGTAGTCTAGTTGGCTAGTATCTCCTACCGTTGAAGGGAAGGTGGGAGGCGTGCGAGTTACGTGTTTTGCCAAATAGAACTCTATAAAATTTTCATTATTCCCTAATTTTATTTCATACCAATCGTTGGGCCAAAAGATACCAAGAGAATTTAAGCATTTTTTTTAATTTCTTTTAAGTGTCTCATGATGCCCAGTTAATTCAAATTAAAAAGTGGCTGCTGTGAAATGGTTGCAGGTAATTTTATATTCTCTTCAGTAGAATATTAGAGTTCAAAGATTTTTTTTTTTTTTTTGGTTATTATGAGTTTAAATGATTATTATGTATATTTGGCACTTATGCACGTGGTTTTTTGCTATGGACTCCCGAAACACGATGTAGAAGTATCCTTCAGCGTATAGATACCGCCCTTTGGTCTCTTGGCAGCTGCCTCCATCTACTCTAATGGCAGCAAACAATCTTCAAGAAATCTTGAAACCCTTTTACCAGCGAGCTTCTGAGGCTGAGTCCCTTTGGTCTCTTGGCTGCTGCCTCCATCTACTCTAATGGCAGCAAACAATCTTCAAGAAATCTTGAAACCCTTTTACCAGCGAGCTTCTGAGGCTGAGTCCCTTTGGTCTCTTGGCTGCTGCTGCGTCCATCTACTCTAATGGCAGCAAACAATCTTCAAGAAATCTCTTGGCTGAGCTGAGACTCAATTGGAGAGACTTGAAGCTGCAATTGCTAGTGACAGAAGTGCTGGAAATGAGGAATTATTGAATAAGGTTCGTGAGCTTCAGTCAAAGCTAGAAGAGAAGAAAGCAGAACAAGCTTTAGAAAGAGCTAAAAGCAGCTAAATGCAGAAAATGCCAAGCACCAGTATCGCACGAACCATCTTGTTCAAGCACTAAAGGATGCTGATTGTATGTTACAATCTAAGTGAGTGACCTTTGGGACTTAGCTCCATTTGCCTCTATCAAGTTGGAATGTGCCAGATGGGAAGAATTACATTCCATTTTGTGATCTGAAAGCGTACCATGATGAAAAGCAGCAGATGAACTCAAATGGTCTATTTTTTTTGCTTTCTTCAAATTTAAAGGGTCACTTATATACCTTCTTTACTGCAAATGCTTTTCCTTTCAATAATTTTTATGCTTTTGTCAGATGGAATGGAACCAATCTAGAGCCTCTCACTTTTCAGCTGTGTACAGAGGACTTGTCGAGTAGCATATGAAGTCATTTTAGAGCTTTTCATTTATTGAGAACGAGAAAACTGCCAAAATACAGGCACACATACACATGCACACTTATTTTGTATTTTTCTAGTCATTTGCATATTTGCATACACATACTCATATTGTCACTTTATCAATCTCAAGTATTTTTATTACTCGTTTCTTCTTAACAAGTATTTGAGCAATCCTAGATTAAGTCCATCTTCTTTTGAAGGTTTGATGCATCTAAATTTGTCAAATTAACTTGGTATTTTATACTTCCAATTCCAAACATTTGGGTTTGTTTCTCGAATGGACAACGGATTACAATTTCAAAATCAACTATTAGTTTTTATCCTTGGAATATGAATAAGATTGTAAATAGATAGGCCTTATTGATTTTGGAAACCTACCAAAACAGTTGATGTTATTTTTTTTAAAAAAAAAGTTTAAGTTTTTGAGTAGGTCAAAATAAATGTTAATGATCTGGCCCTGCGAATTTATAATTTATGTCTCTGGCTAGCCAAATACTGTTATTCCATATTCTCTCCGCTATGGTAAGAGTCCTACATAGGGAGGTAGTGAGGTACCTTACATTTTACTTTAGATTCCAGATTCTGCACGAACTACCTATTAACAAAAAACTGGCACATCTGAAATCACACACACACACACACACAAATATATATATATATATATATATATATATGTTGATAGGTTGCTGTTGCTAAGTTGGTTATTTTAGCCTTTTGTCAAGTGGACTATCTATCTTTTTGCCAAGTGGATGTCTTTAATGTTTGTATTTTTTATTTTGTATTCTTGCAGTGGTTTTTGGTAATAATTAATTTCCTTCCTTATTTATAGCATGGTTTTTATTTATAGTCAATTTCAACAAATCTATCAATAACCTACCTCGCATAAATTTGTATTAATTATTCAATGCATAATTTTTATTTTCTTAATTTTCTTCAATTACGTTCACTCTATCTCTGTTATTATACTTGATTATTTATTTGTAATTCTAAAGTTTTGACAATTTTCATTTTTTAATGAATCTGCATTACACAATTTTAGCATATTACTAATACAAGTCCATTTGAATAAAAAAAAAGTCCATTTTAAATTGTATAAATATTCATTTTTTCCTAAAAATATTCTATTAAGTTTTATACTCCCTCCATTCAAATTCGATTAAGGCCAAAGTAGTATTCATATAAACACGGAGTTGTAAAAGTTCTCCCAAATTAGTTTCTTAGCTTTTAATAATTTGAGCAAATAGTAAGTGCATTCTATTAGCTTACTTTTAAAATTCTTTTTAGTAGTGAAAGAATCAAATGTTGACTAGCCACTATTAATTAGAATAAACATAATTAAATTATGGGATAAGGTTTGATTGAAACAAAATATTATGTTGTTTTGAATTAATCATTTTTAATATGTTTGATTTTAATGTTTGTCTTAGAATTAGTATATTAAATTTTATAAAATAGCATTTTAAATTCTTTTATAACAAATATTGTTCAAAAAAATATAAATTATAGAACATAAAAAAAGTGCCTGTGCAAATGCACGGGAAAGAAACTAGTTAATTAAATGAAACTCGTGCCTGCAATATTTTTCTTGACAGACACTTGCATTTTAGCATGAACTGAATTCCGTGGCAAGGCTGGGTTACATATTGAGCCATATTTCGTAGGATTTTGTACTACTTAATGATGTATAATAACAAAAGTTGCCACATCATATTGTGGGAGATAATGTCAAGCTGATTTAGAAATTTGGCTTGATATATTATTTTGTTCATGCGTACACATTGCGTGTGCTTGGTATGTGGATTTGGTTTTTGATTTTTTACTGACTTACAAACTGAATGTTTGTTTTTTGTCTTTTTACCAGTTCATACTACATCCATGGAGTGGAACACAAGTATACTTTGATAATCGCAATAAAATGGAAAATTAATTGACCGATTTTATAAGTGTTTATGAAGAATGTTATTACCCCCATCACTTATGGTTTTATTTTTTTTAAAATTTTTTTGTTGGTCTAAGAAGAGAATTCAAACTTCATAAAAGATGAGGAAAAGGGAGGACTTGAGAATTGAACCAGGAACCTCAATGTTACCTAACTAATGCTCCTAGCAACTTTCATAAGATGGAAAGGCACACAATTGAGAAGGGATTTAAGCCCACATGCAATATAAAATGTATTTCGACTTTGCATCAACAAAATTTCTATACAAAAAATAGCTTACAAATTTTGTAAATCCCTATTTCCTTAAAAATTACACACTTCGTAAGATATTACGCTGGCTTGTAGTTTTGTATTTCAAAGTGTCTGTCATCACTCTTATTAGAATTGACACAATAAGCTAAGCGTTTATTTCTTCAACAACTAATTGTTCTTGTGAAAAAAATGGTCACTGTAAAAAAAAAAATCTAAAAATTTCTTGAACGAGAGGAATGGGAAGCTTGTCAATCAAAGGAATTGCTTAGTTACTTTTCATCAATCTTGTTAAGATGTCTTCTGATATATTTGACAGTCCTACATTTTTGTTTCTAAAACTTCAATTGAAATATTAACATATATATTGTATAAATCATTGGGCCAACCCTAACAAATAGGGAATGGTTTTTGGAGTTCTCTTTATTGTCAGATTTAAGATTTGAATCTTGGATCTAATAGTTGGTGGTGGAAAGGGTGTGAGGAGGAAATGAAGGAAGCATTTATTAAATTTTTGTTTTGTATTTTTCATGATGCCCAGTTAATATTTTTTAATTTAATAGTGGGTGCTATGGTTAAAATTCTTACTCTAAGGTCAAATTTGTAATGGTTGCAGGTAATTCAAGTTCTCATCTTCCTACATCATTGTTATAATTATCTTTAGTAAAATATTAGGGTCAAAAGATATTTTCCCCTTATTTTGGGTTTAATTTATTATAAGAAGATATGCTTGCTATGAATAAAAAAAATTTTGGTGACGAAGCTCGAGATAAAGAAGTTGGATTGAATAGAAATGCTTAATGTTTTTTTTTTCTCATTTTCTAATTAATTCTAAAGTTAGACGATTTTCTAGGTATGTAATTTGAACTCGCATCTAGCATCCTTTTTTTAAAAACTTTTTTCGAGTAGTGGAATGATGGAATTTAAGAAGTTGGGTGAGAGAAAGGAGATTTGAACCTAATATTTCTAGATCTTGAAACCTCAACTTTATCCAGCAAACCAACGCCTCCTCAACGAATGTAGCATCTCTACTCCGGCAAACCAACTCCCTCACTTTCTCGTCTCTTCTCAATCACAGACAAAGTATATTAGCACATTCACTCTCCCTTTGCCACATCATTAGTCCAAGATAGAAGTTTTTATTTTATATTTTATGCATTTAAATTTTGTGAAACATGGTTGTTTATAGATAGACAATGGGTTACAATGTTAGAAAAAGCTATTTCTTTTTAAGTATTTTATAAGAGATGCATTTTGCATGTTTACTGAAATACTTTAGGTTGAATTTTCAATAGTTGCCTTCTATGCTGCCCTCGTGGTGGATGTATGAGAGAACTCATCTTCATCTGCTGGTATTTTTTTTTTTTTAAAGACAATGTCAAGTTAATTGAGAACTTTAAATTGATATCATCTTGTTGGTCCGTGCGCTTTGTGTGTCTTTGTGCTCAATCTTGTCATTTTAAAGGTACATAAGTATACTTTAATCGCAATTCAAAAGGACAACTAATTTTACATTTTCATAAATTTGCATCTTCTCGATCAAAATAAACATTTATGGAAAACCCATTCGTCACCATAGTCAGCATATTTACTGCCAACATAAGTGCCCAAAAATATAAATTCATAAATTTCTTTCTTGCCAAAATGATCACTACCATATAATTCAGAAACTCCATTACCACAATTACTAAAAACCTTCATACTGTCAATCAACTCCTTAAGAGCAAAATATTTTTCAATTTCGGTAAAATCCATATCTATCAAATCAAGCATCTTGCTATCTCCTCGAAGAGAGTACTTGTCAATGTATTACATAGGTTGATGTCTGTTAGGGGAGAATTTGTCAATGATAATAATTTGTCTATGGCAAAGAGCCAAGTAGAATTATGTCTGTTAGGGGAACTTCATCTGATTCTTGAGGAGCCAATTGGAATCATATGCAAATGTTGTCAAATTGTGTATACGGAGATGAAGGACATTTTTCCTTGTCTGGAAAGGGAGACTCTATGAAGATGGGATTGGGTTGGCCTTCACAGAGGTGATTGCTTTGGTATTCACGAGGTTCATTTGGGTGAGTTAGCCTCTAGAAACTATTATTCCTCCATTGATACTGAAGGCTCTGTTCTAGATGATATTAAGATTTCAATGTATGGTCATCAACTGGAAGTAGTGTTAAGATTTTGCACGAACAGGAACAGAGTAAAGAATTGATTTCAAGTACAATGAACAAAATGGTGAGGAAAACTGTTACTAAGGAGAAGAATGATTGTGATGATGATGATGGGGAAGTGGATGCAATAACTAAAGAAGATGTCCCTCCAAACTTGAGATGTAATTATGTAAAATGTAGGAGGCAGTTTCCATCTAGAGGAAAGAGAGGAAGAAGTGATGGAAATAAGACAAATGAAAATGTGACCATTGAAAGTGAACCTTAAGAGAATAGAGCCCAGGAAAAGGGGAAGAGTCTGTTGATTGGGAATCATGATACTCTTGACTCAAAAATCCTCTAGCTCTGAAGAGGATGCTGATGATTTTGATAAAGACTATAGTAAAGAAGAATAAGGGAACTCTGATACCAAATGTGGAATCCAAATTCAGGGTTCTAATAATAATTAATGCTTGCAGGCTTACAGAATTGAATGAATAACATAATCACTCATAATATTGATGTGGGTGAGAATAAATAACTCACAATATTATTATATTTCAAAATAATAGAAGAAAACTAGTTCACACTATAACCGTGCTCTCAGAATGAGAAACTATGACAACTAATCCTCTATTTATAAACTGCCAGACTTGTTGGAAAAGAAACTAATTATATCAGCAATTACCAAATGAAACATATACTTCTAAATAACATAACTACTAAAGATCTGATTTCAATAGAACTAGTCAATACATAAATAAATGCTTCTAATGTTGGTTTATTTTATCAATATTTAGAATTTGTAAGAATTACTTTTTATCAAATACTGGCTTGCTTCATTTGGAAATATTTAGACGAAACCCTATTATATTTCTGGACAAAAACACTGCCAATTCATAATAAATTATACTCCGTGACAAGGCTAATTTTCAAATTGCGCCGTACTTTTTTCCTTCGGATTTGGTACTACTTAATGATATATAATATCAAAAGTTGGTACATCATTTTTGGGAGATAATAATGTTAAGCTAATTGAAAAAATCTCTTGATACATCATTTTATCGATGAGTGCACGTCGCGTGTGTTTGAGTATGTATATTTGTTCTTTGCTTTTCCAATGACTTGCGACGCTATGCATGCTTCGTCGTGGTGTGGAATCTATGTATCCTTTGGTAATCGCAATACAAAGGAGCATTAATTTTATGCTATGGAGTTAGTAGCTTACATTAATTTTATACTAAGAATGTCATTATTCCATCACCTTTGCTTTCTGCTCCTAGCTAGAATGAATCCATAGGAAAAAGCAAATTTCATATGATGGAAATTGTGAGCATTACATAAATGATGATATGTTTTCTCCTTTGGTTATAATTCAATTGATTTCCCTCTTTTCAATTGATAAGAATGCCCATTTTAACGCTCAACTTGACCATCAATGTATTAATATTCTAGTTTACAGAAATTCGTAAATTAATTTTGACAGATCAAGTATTTTTGAGCAATTTTGAAAGACTTAGGTTATAAAAGAGAGGATTTAAGACCACAATCAATATAAAATCTAATTGAATTTGACATTAAAAAATAAGTTCTAGAAAACCAAAATAGCTTAAAAAGTTTTGAAAATGTCTATTCCCCTTAGTAATACACAACTTTATGGCTAGGATAGCTTGCAATTTAGAATTTAGCATTTTAGAGTGCCTATCACTACGCTAATTACAATGATGCAATAAGCTAGATGGTTAATTCTTTAACAACTAATTTCTTTGGTGAAGAATAAATAATTATTGGGAAAAATAGAAACTCATCTATTAAAAGAATTGCTCAGTTACTTTTGATTAATCTTATTGAGTTAGCTTCTAATAGATTTGGTCTCTTACATCTTTGATATTTTTGGTTTCTAGTATTTTCTGTTTCTAAAACTTTGAAAGATTAACCTATAAGTTTTATAAAGTGTTAAGTTAAATTATTGAGTAGTGTTGACTCGAATAATATGATAACCTCTAAAACCTGAAAAATAAAGATATAAATCAACCTAATTTATAAAAGCTAAATGCATTGTATATATACATTGATTGTACTACTAACAACCAGAAATTTCGTGTTTTTGTTTGTTACATTTTCGGCTTAATGTATTCATTAATCATAGTGATGCTTTTTATATAAACTTATACAAAAATTTATCCGCGTGTAAACTTTTTATGAAAATTTTAACTTTTTATTCTTTCGTCATTTAAAAGCTTAGACAAGTATGAATCATGCATTTCAATAAGCTAACAGATTAATTTATTTTTTTTATCCTTTTTTTGCTTTGAATTATTATTTCATAGTTAACATATTAACCTTTTAACTGACACATATTTGCTCAAATAATTATTTTCATAGTTAATATATTAACATTTTTGCCAATAGATTATGAAAAAAATCACGAGCAATCATGTGCAAAGAGTAGGGCAAAACCAACTAGTTCCATATCATTGCCACTATGGTAGTAACGTGCCTTACATTTTAATTTAGATTCCATAATCTGTATGAATTATCTATTAACAAAAACCGGCAAATTTGAAATTCTTTAAACGAAACTCTTGCCAGTCAATAGGTTTGTTTGGATCAAGAAAAATGTGGAGTCCAATATTGATTTTGGACATGAATCGGTAGAGACTTTCTCATACCTCTAACAGTTGATACTTCATCTTGATGGATTTTAGATTTTGGTTATGTTTTTTAGGTGGTGTGGCATATGTCCCAAAGAAACAAAGAGATCTAATTTCCATATGTCAGAAGATTCTGACAGTTACGAGTTTTTCGTTTTAGGTGGAGTCTTGGAAACCACATGTGGCGAGACAGTCCTGAGGATGAGAAGAAGTATGGTGGTTTTACCACTTGGTTGCCTCCATGGATAGGGTTAGAGCTCACAAAATGGGATCCTGGATTGCAAGTAGTGGTGAGAAGAAATCCTGCAAAGAGAGATGATGAATTGAGACACCTTCTCACTAATCAACTGGAGATTGGACTCGGGATAACTACACATGTTCATTTGTCGATTGAATCAATTTGGTGTCCGGACTGTATTGATTCGAGTGTATAGTTCGGTACCATATTATTTGGTAGTTGAAAGCAAATGGTTGTTAAAAGAAATTTTCGCCAAGGAGGTGATTTGTTAGAAAATTGGCTTAATTTCTTTTAGGCAAGTTTCTTGTCTTGTGTGGAAGTAAATAGTTTTGTAATTAATTTTAGTTATTTGAAATAGTAGCCAAAAAATTTTCTATTTTATTTAGGATTAGAAGTTATTTTCTATTCTATTTAAGTTTAGAAATTAGAATTGATTTTCTATTGTTATTTGGATTTTGGCCAAATAATGTTATCTATAAATAGGTGGGTTGGCATACTACACAAGAGACACACAAGGGACACACAAGAGGTGACATGTAACCTTATACATAGGGACTGAGAGAAGGTTCTTGGGAGATGAGAGATGGTATACAAGGGTTGGGTTTTGGTTCAAATTGTATTCTGGTATAGGATTTTCCTCTCATAATAAAGAACGGATTTCTCTCCGTGGACGTAGGCTCAATGGTGGAGTCGAACCACGTTAAATATTATGTGTCGTTTATTTTTCATACTTGTGACTTATTTGTTATTAAATTGTTGTGCACTTGATATTTTAATAGTTGTTTATTCCAAACTTGGATCATGACAACTTTCTCTTCTCCCAAAATCCTAACATCACTTCCACTACTCTCATCATCATTGAAATTCTTTTTAATAGTTCCCTTCGTTTTTCTATTGAAGATGTTTTGGTTGACATTTTCCCCCCTTTGCTTTTCATCACTGCTATTGCTACTAATTCTAACAATTTCTTCACCATTCCTTGTCAACTTACTTGACTCCAATTCTTCCCTCTTTTTTCCCTCGATAGCGTTCATTGCATGAGAGTCATGGGCTTTATTGATAGGAAACTTCCTGATAATTCTCTGATTCATCATATTGAGTGTTGTTTGATTAATGTGTATTTTGTTGAGGGCTTACACCTAGGTATCAGAGCTCTAGATTCAAGAAATTGATTAAGAAAAGTAAATAGTATTCGTATTTGTTTCTAGTACTCGTATTTGTTGAAGAGTATTCCACCCATACCTAGAGTAGGTCCTTTTTGTCTTGAAAATTAAAGTTATTTATCTGGTAATTTATCATCTAAATTTGTCAAACCTCTCTGTTATAGTTCCATCATTTTAATCTTGTTTCGCGAATAGACAATGAATTACAATGTCAAAATCAACAATAAGTTTTTATGCTTGAAAAATGAATTGAACAGTAAATAGGTAGGCATTTTGTTAAAGGTATTGTTAATCTAATTGAAAAACTTATCTTGATACATCATTTTATCGATGAGTGTGCTTTGCATGCGTTGGGTATGTACATTTGTTCTTTGCTTTTCCACTAATTTACAGTACTATGTGTGTTTTTGTCTTTTTCAATTACCAATTCAAAGAACATCCGTGGTGTGCAATGTAAGTATACTTTAATAATAGCAATAAAATGGAAAATTAATAGGTTCATTTATAAGATTTTATAAAGAATGCCATTACTCCATCACTCATGTTTTTTTCACTTGTAGCAAGAAAGGAAAAAGCAATTTTCATATGATGGAAATCGCATGTAGGGTGGAAGGCGTACACTTGAGAACTATTTAATTAACGACCTTAAACAAATAATGTGATTTATCCATTCATAATAATTCATATCTATTTTCCTATTTCAATTGATAGAAAGTCCAAAAATTTAGGATAGGTTATATCTCATTAGTTTGCTACATCGATTTATTGGAGATAAAATGCTGATTAAGAACTTTGGCTTAATCTCATTTTGTGGTGCGTGCGCTTTGCGTGTACTTGTCATGTAGATTTGTACTTTAGTCTATCATTGATCTGATGCACTAACGCTTGTGTTTGTCTAGCTTTTGACCAATTCAATCATGAGTACACTTTGAAAAATCAAAAAGAAGAATTGGTTTTATAGATATGTAAGCTTACATAATTCGACTTTGCATTCAGAAGTGTTGACAAGGAATCCCGTTACCTCTTCACCTATGCTGTCTACCGGTGGCAGGACAGTGCCTTTGAAATTGCCTGCAAGATGAAAGGTGTACAATTGAAAACCATTTAATTAGCAACCCTACAAAAATAATTTATTTAGTCCTTTTAATCCAAATTAAATCACACGCAAATTATACCATAAAAGTAATTACACTTTTAATTTTCTATGACCGAAATTGTAAATTGTAGTTGATTAAGCATTCATGTTATGGAACTCTTCATCCTCAAATATTAAGTGTGCAAGGTAGATGATATGTGATCCAGCTCAAATGTTAAAGTACAGGCAAAACTGCCAAATAATTATGGACAAATTACATTTTACCCTCTTGTGGTTTAGTGTTTCTTTACATAACTCCCATATGGTTTCAAAAGTTATATATAACTCTCTCATGGTTTGGATTGAAGTGTCAAAATGACGGAAATAGTCACTTGTAATGGAACTTCTAAAAATGTCGAATTACCCTTATAAATACATGACACATTAACCCCGTATGATTTTTATATTTTACTAAATAACCCCCATATGGTTTAATATTTTACCATATAATCCCCTTATAGTTTTCAAAATATACACATAACCCCCCTTAGTTAATAAATAATTTTCAACTTTACATAAGGATTTTTGACATTTTAGGTGACTCCGTTACGAATGGTCATTCCTGTCACTTTGACACTTTAATCCAAATCATAAGGGGGTTATGTATAGCTTTTGAAACCATAAGAGAGTTATGTAAAAAAAGGTTAAACCACATGAGGGTAAAGTGGAATTTGCCCAATAATTATATCAGGTGTAAATATCTTTTAAAAAAGGTACTCAAATCTGGGTCGCAAACTGACAACAAACTCGGTCAACAAGTCAAAAGTTTGTTTGAGTTATCAATATGTCAACACACATTGCTGTTGTATAAACACGGGACAGAAGATAATTTAGGCTTAGAGGATTCTAAGATCCTCTTTTATCAGGTTGGGTAGGTCAATATGAGGGGAATTTGGGGCATCTAGATTTCCATCTCTACTACTTAGAAAACAATCGAAATTAAAACAGATGATCTTAGGATAAAAGTGAAGAAAGCAAAGCTGAGAAAGCTAGAGGAAAAGTAAACTTAGGATGATCTTCCGGTGGAGTTTGGCCATAGAATGCCCAATTCTCACCAGAAAAGCTGATTGATCAGAAAGTATCAAGTATATAGGTTTACGGAAAGGAACACTGAAGTGAGAAGGTCGAGTAAGGCTTAAGTGAACGGAATTGAACTATCAAGGAGGGGTCAATCTCTAATAGGCATATGAAATAAGTTAGGATTGAAAGATTAACCAACCTACTCAATACTCAAATCTAGTTTAATTCGTTAAGAATTCGGTCGAATTTGGTTCATGAACAAATCAAGCTAAGTTTGATCAGTGATTTATGGTCGGCAAATTTTTAAATTCGATTCGAACTTGATTTGATTGAATTTCTACATAAAATATTAAAGCTACTTGAGCTCACTTTCATAAAACATGTTCAAACTTGGCTTGATAAATAAATAATCCAAATTTGAACACAATCTCAAACTTGTAAAAATAATTAAATGATTTGAACACTAAGGTGTTCACCTTGATTAGGTTTGTTCATAAAATAAAGTACTGTTAAAATCAATGGATATTTATGTTAAACATATCTTTTTTGTCTAAATTTAATACACTTTTTTGAAGTTCATATTGTTATGCTTAAAATCAAGAGAATTGTGACACTTTTTCAAATTAACTGCACTTTTTTAAAAAATTAACACCTGAATCTCCTCTTATTAAATGTCCAATGGGTACCCGTTAACCAAATAGTCGAAGATAAAATTTGTTTATTCATATTTTATGCATCTAAAATTTTCAAACTAGCTCTTTTATAGTCCTTCCAATTTCCAAACATTTGGATTTGTTTCTTAACTTTATAGTTCTTCCAATTTCCAAACATTTGGATTTGTTTCTTAATTGGACAATGGGTTACAATGCCAAAAAAAAAAACCTATTATTTTCAAGTGATTATAAGGAATGTATTTTGCATGTTTACTGAAAATAACTTGTGTCCAATATTAATGATTGTCTTCTATGCTGTCCTTGTGGTGGATTGATAAGAACTCATCATCACCTGCTGGTATTTTTTTTTTTAGATAATATCAATCTAATTGGCTAAAAGAAAAAATGTCAAGCTAATTGAGAAGTTTAGGTTGACACCAATTTGCTGGTGCGTGCGCCTTGCGAATGCTTGGTACGGATATAGATATTTTTGTTTAGTCTTTCACTGATTTTTGTTCAGTCTTGCATGGTTGACTCGTCTCAAGTGTTTATAAAAATCTCATTACTCCATTACCTGTATGTGCTTTCTACTCGTAGCTAGAAGATGATTCTGAGTTTTTGCCATCCCTAGGAAAAAGCAAATTTCATACTACGGATTTCTAAATATTCTGGAACGTGTAGCTATATATGCTTATCTTGGTGGGGTTAGTCATTGTTCTTCAGATTCTTTCTTGCAGGTGTAGTTCTTAATCTTTTAGTCCTAAATGATTGTATGTGTGTATATTTTGGATTGACTCTATTTTTATACTTTTAAAATTGTACCACTATTTACTTTACACTCTAAACTTTGTTTTTGAATACTGTGCATCCTAAACTATCAATTTTGGTAAGGGTGCACAGTGTCTAAAATTAAAAGTTAGGGTGCAAAGCAAAAATGATATAAGTTTAGGGGTGTAAAGTAAAATTAGTCCATTAATTTTCTGTGCCAAATGGACCCTATTAAGTTCTTGATGATTTTTGTGTATTTATCCCAGATTTGCCAAACAATTTAAGATGATTTTCTGAGCATATGGCCAATGTCAAATAGCAGTTGAGATTCGCTGAAGCATCCAAATATGGTTTATTTTGGCATTGACATTTAATTTCAGGTATTATTAATAAAAGAATCAGCTACTTGTAGTTAATTTATAAAAACCTTAGGATAAAACTATGGTAAATGCATGAAACATGTCCTAAACCCTCCAATTATGCTATTAATTTTTTATTTTTTGTTTAGCAAAACAAGGATTAAACCTCAAATGACTTTTTATGTAGAAATTAATATCATCACAGATGTCCAATTTTACTTTTGTTTGCCTCTCATAAAATGTATGTTCTTTAAAACACTCATTCTATGTCTAGAGTCAGCACAAATTACTTTCTCTAATTAATTTTATCTTTTAAAAAATTTATATCTGATATATATTTTAACGAGTGCTCACTGATCACCCATTAGATGGGCCTCATCACTAGATAACTTCAATTAATTACAACTTCAATGCTCCAAGAATTTTGATCCACTCTAGGTGTTTAATTCAGTGGTACAAACATTCATACTCATGAATAAACATTCATATTTTGTTAGAAGAACCTAATGTTATGAGCACAAGCAATCGAAAGAAATGTCATATAAATTAATTGAGATGAAATGATTAAAAATGTTGATAAGAGAGAGTATAAAAGCTCAAATTACTAGCTGCAGTTACTATATAGTTCTTCTAACAAAGCAACATCAGACACCTGCAATTGAACAATGCTGCATCTTATCACATTACCATATAATTCTTTTGGTCCCAATTTAAGCCACATCACTTGCACGTGATTAAGCCATTGGTCTAAAATTAAATCCCCCACCTATCATTTTTTATTTTTTATTTTTTTTAAAAAAGACTAACCCTATATGATTCTCAAACAAGTGTAAGAGAACCTTCTTGTCCCTCTTTCTAAATTCGACATCTTCATCACTCTGATTCGTAAACCTCATAAAAATAGAAGGATGGATGTTTCGATCCTTAGACTTGTTAAACTTTTTCTTGGAATTCCCAACTTTGCAAGATTTTTCACTTGCATTAATTGATTTAGCAGATCTTGCTGGTCCTTCAAAGTAGTTAACCTGATTACATTTCCTCAATGAACACCGAAGTCCGCTAGTACAAGTTCTTTTGGTACCAATTCAAGCCACGCCACTTGCACATGATAAATTCCCCACCTAACATTTTTCATTTTTTTTTTAAATTTTTAAAGAAAGATAAACCTTCTATGATTCTCAAGCAAGTGTAAGAGAACATGAGATAATATGTCACAATACTGAAGGTCGTCAAACAAAGTTTTCATAATTTCATTGTTTTCCAAATTTAAAGAACTTATGCCATATTGATGATAAAAAGTTGCATAAAGGCTCCAGTACCCTGAACTTATTATAGTACAAACATAAGGTAAACCGAAGAAGAGGAAACTAGTTAGAAAGAAATCAATCCCTTGTTTCTTGTCCCTCTTTCTCAATTCAACATCTTCATCACTCATGATTCACAAACCTCATAAAAACGGATAGATGGACACTGAGATCCTTAAACTTGTTACACTTTTCTTCGACTTCCCACCTTTGCGAGTCTTTTCACTTGCATTAATTATTTTAGCAGATCTAGCTGTTCCTTCATAATAGTAAACCTAATTCCATTTCCTTGATGAACGCCAAAGTCCGCTAGTGTCAGCATGTTCTGGCAAACAGACATCACCACTTTGTGTTGTTCAACTAGAGCAAAAAACAAACGTTAAATAGAAAAAGAAAATGTTAAACAATAATAATAAAATAATCATAAGTGTGGAAGGCCGAGACACGAGTAATTTACTTTCTTTAATGTGATTTAATTATTTTGTGAAAAAATCTATTCTAGTGTAACATAATTTCTAGTTTGTCACTCTCATGTTACAAGCAGTTCAACCACACTTATTGTTACTCTCATAAATCTACATTTAAGAGAGTAAAGAGCTCCAATAATACATATTTTTAATTAATTATGAGATAGAAAAGAAGAGAAGAATCTATTGTTTTTCTCTTGTAACTCTCAAACTTGTGAAACAAAATCTTGGTGGGTGTTTGATATTTGTTTTGGTATTTCTCCCAGCTAATGTATGAGGTAACTAGCTATAGCGTCATTCTTGCTTGCTCCTTCTAGTGAAATTGATTATACCAACAATCGTTTTTCAGAATTAATTGCTAAACCTAACCTTTGATATGTAAACAGTTGAAAGATAGTAATTAATTGAGAACCTATTTTAGTTTAATAGAAAACTTTTGTTATTTTCAAATTTTGTTAAAGTAAACATTATTATAATAGTTTGGGTTTTAGAATTAAAAGGGCAAAAAGGGAAATGAGATCTCTAAACGGAATATCAAAGGCACTAGAAAGAGATGGAAAGCAAATAACAATAGTATAATATCAGTCAATAACATAGAATAACACTGTGATTAGGGATAGAAGACATTTGTAGATAAGGTATTAGTTTATTTAGTTGTAAAGGTTGAGATATAATTTCGAAAATAAGGGCATAGATAATCATAAATAATGTACATTTGTTGTCATTTAAGAGTAACACCGTGAATATCATAAATAAGAGTAACGCCATGAATATCATCTGTTGTCATACATAAGAGTAACACCATGAATACCGTGTACAAAATTGTGAAGAAATGGAATGATTTTTAACTTAGCTTCTCTTATTGATAGAAATATGTGTGGCAGCTGAAAATTGCATAGGAGATATCAGGTTCTTTGTAAATATTTTAAGGACTTACTTTTTTATTAACAACATTTTAGAAAAGAGTCTGTTACGTGAGATCATATTTTGACCAACTTATCTACAGGAAGTAATACGTATTCCTTAAACAATCAAAGGGCTTCTTGATCCATTATCAGAGAAAGAATCCTATACACCATACGTCTTGCTTTTGATATGTAACAAATTAGTGAATGCAGATGGGAGAAATAGAAACCTAGAAGAAAAATGAAACAAGAAAAAATTATTGCAGCCTTTCCATCAACAAAGATACTTATATACTAACTCTGTCTCGTGCATTGCATGGGCAACCTAGTATGTTGTCAAAATTCATAGAAAATCTTGTTCCTAGACTAATATAGTACAATTTTTATGCGATTCTATGGTCCACTGTAGGACCCAGTGGGATTATTAGTTATCGCACACTCGCTACCTATGGCTGTAATACGAAATTCATTTTTGATTCAAGAACAATTTTATTAGTTTTTCTATGACAAAGGCAGCTTATATGTTTTCTTACTATTGACCCTGTACGTTCCACTATTTCATCTTTTTTTCTTTAACCGAAAAAGAATATTGTTATTCTACTCCAAGTTTAATGGATTTATGCTGAAACAAAGATACATTTGTACATGTAACAGTGTAATTGCAATGCTAGAAGAGTATGAAATGAGATGTTGAGATCCTTCTGTTATTGCTTGTTAATGTACATATGTTAATATACATATCTAGTGTATCAATTAGTCTATTAACATCAATTATTGTTAATATAAATATGTTAATTAGTTTATTAGCATCAATTAGGGATTTTCTTTATATAGATTATTCTAGGTTCAATGTAATAGTTGTCTGGATTCATTTTGTATAAGCCCAAAAATATAGCCACAATCCCTTGTATATGTTCATCACAAATATATTATAATTTTTCCAAATCTCAATTTCTCTATCATGGTATCTAGAGCTTTATGTTCAATTTCTCAATACTTTCGTTTCTCGCTAAACAATGAAAATTTGTCTATCCATCTCGAAGGACCAACTAGTACTGATGAATGCAAAACTAGTGAAGTGAGCAATTGATTAGAGTGCATAAGAATGTTGAGGGGAGCGTGGGAGGGGGAATCGAGTGGAAGGACCTTCTTCATTGGGTTGGGGCATTACCAAACTTTGTCTATAGCAATTTCCAAGAATCCCAAACATGTCAACTTCTTTTTTTTTTTTTTTGATTTAAGGAGAGATTTCGAATTTTACAATTTTCATTCAATTGCACTACTACACATATATGTTTAGTACTTACTACTAGTATTCCTACTTGTACAATCTTCCATAGAAAATTGGATATCCAATCTAGTGTAACTCTTCCTCTGCTAAATCTTGTCTGCATTTTACTTAACTAAACTAATTTAATTGGTTACAGAAATGCTCGTAGAACAAACACCTAATGGATGTGACACTTTTGCTATGATATGTCTTCCTGCTAACATTCGAGTAATTGGGCGTAATTCTTACTTGTTCCTCCTAGTAAAACTCGATAATACCAAAAAGCTGATTTTATGTAGCCTTTGATTTGTGACAGGTGCCGAACCTGTGCAATAATAAATACCTACTCGAGAAAAATACAGATTTTGTATATAGCGGTGAGTAGGGTCGAATCCACAGGGACTGGGGATAATTCGTTCCTTCTAGAGTCCAAAGTATGGGGGGTTTTGGATTAAATGCTAACTAAATAAATTAAGTGCAGAAAATAATTGATTAAGAGAAATAATTAAGAGAAACTCTAGCCAAGGGTACACTTCAGAAATGGTTCAGGCACTGATCATTGATGCAGAAATAATTCCAACATTTAGCAATAGATTAGTTATAGTTGTCATGCACGCGATAAACAACCAACCCTTCCTTAATTTCTCGATAGCTAAGGTACGACCGTTAGCTATTTCTCTAACCCAAAAATAACCCTAGGTACGACCGTAGGATTTAATTTCTAGATTGCATTAATAATTAGAAAGGCCCAATCCTAACTAACAAACACGCTACGAGGGTTTGTTTAAATTAGATCATATGCTCCCCTGACATAAACTCAATTACGCCAGTTGCTACTGAGGTAGAGATAACGAACAATTACGGATTCAATTACCCCTATTTAGCAAAAATAGCCTATATGAATAATTAATTATTGCGCACTAATCAATCATACACAAAAATCAAGGAACATATAAATACCAATAAATGAAGAAAATAATTAAAACAGATTCGATCTCACAGTAATTGTCGAACCAAATCGTCAGTTGTCCCCTTGACTAGAAAAGCTTAACCACGCCTTATGAGAAAATCTCCCCGTTGGGGAATATTGTCGAATACCTGGCGTGTGTCAGAGGCCAGTCCAAAGAAAGAAAACTAGAACTAAACTAAAAACTAAAACTAAAGCCCTAGATATCTTTTGCTTCTGTACATTGTCCCCTTTTAAAGCAACAAAAGAAAGATGACTAAAAGCTATTTAGGTGGTCCCCACACATGTGGACAAAGCCTCCCAAGTACTTCTTGTTCCAAGTCTCTCTACGTTGCTTTCTTTGAAACCCAAATGACCAAATGTCTTTCACTAGCTTGTGGTCCCCCACCAATTCAAGGGCCCAAGGATTGAAGCCCTTAGAAGTCTCCATACTTTTCACAAAGTCCCTCCTTTTTGGTAGTTTTCTGCTTCATTCCTGAAATTGATTCCAAATACCAAATATGAGTAAATATCAGCAATTAACACAATATTTGTCAGGGATAGAAGGGAAAATTAATAATAAAAATACTAACAAATTATACCCTATCAATTTGCATGTAATTATCCAAGGAACTTATATCTCGAAAAGCACAACGGATCCTCTATACCACACTCTGTCTCACATCCTCCGTTGCGAAAAGATGATGAGTTTCACTCGAAAGATGCTTTTGAGAAGGAGTGATATTTGATTCTTTTGTTTCGAAGGGTATGGTGCAGATGACGACTCAGGGTTTCATGGTTTTTTTTCCCTTGTTTAATCTCTAATTTTGTGATTGGGTTTTTGTTTTAGTTGATAACCGGTTATAGAGATTAAGTTTTTCTGCCCGATTAATCGGTTAACTAATTAAATATGGTCTGAGTTGGGTTGCTTCAGGATTTGGTTTATAAAGAGACACTTGGCAAGATTAGAAAGAGTGAGATAAGATGTGAGACAGAATGTGGTATACAGGATCCGTTGCGCTCAAAAAGCAATTTCTATTAGCTTGTAACGTACTACAATTTCGTGGAGTTGAAAACAACTCCAATGTTTGTGTGTGAAAACGTACCACAATTTTTTGTGGATAAACAATACCAAGATGTATGGACAACAAGAACCTTTATGCATGTTAGCATAATTTCATGCATGGCACGAGTAATTATTCCTTCTAGGAAATTTGCTTACTTTTATTTTATTGGAGTATGATTAATTTCTGTCGGTTAGAATTTTGACAAAGTACATCGGATCCAAAAATCAAAGCATTACAATGCATCTACCCACAAGGAGAAAAGCAACGGGTATTATTCATGTAGGAGAAAAAAAAAAGTGGGGTAACTTGAGACGAACAACTGAGAATGTAATAAAAAAAATGGAAACTGTTTAAGTAGTATGAATGTTATAATATTAGGTCATGAATTCAAGTCTAACCATATGTATTTTTTTTTTCATTAATAAGTTAGTATTTAGGTACCATTTTGGGTACAGCGAACAAAATAATCATAATAATAGTATGATGATGATAGATGATGTACTAATGATATATTCCTTTACAAATTTTACTTGTATTAGGTTGAAATTAACTTACCCAATTATGTTCTAAATTAGACACTTCTTTTATACGACTCTTAATAGCTAGTTCCAAGGCCATTGGCATCTTTCAAATTTCAATCCTACGAATGTTAGAGCATTAGACTAACCTTATCATCAACTCAAATTTCTCCCAACAATCTTTGGTTCTCTGAGATAACCCTGTTCACTGGACATGGACAAGACTGATAAGATATTAATTGGCTGTCTGGGCTTAATGTCATTGGTTTTGTTATCTCTGTTGGGTTTCGGGGAAGTAGTGGATTTTTTTTTCTAGTCACCAAGCACATCTCCCAAACTTGAACCTAGACGGAGTTTTCCTACAAAAACACCAATTTGTCATCTTCCAATCATGTATTAATGGCTGATTGGGATTTTACATTTTCCATCAACAACACCAATGAGTTTGGCTGGTCTTATGGGTTCAAACCCTCAATATATTTTGATGCTTTTAACAAATGCCGCGATGACTATGTTGATGAATCCCAAATTATACATATGGCTGTCTTGATTCCAACATTTTTGCAAGGTGGAAAAAATTAGACAATTTTTACGGCTGTCTTATAAAATTCCCTTGTACTCTAAACTCTAGAAGAAGCGAATTTTTCCCAGTCCTGTAGATTCGATCACACTCCCGCTATATACAAAAATTTATATTTTATTTGAGAAGGTATTTATTATTGCACAGACTCGACACTTATCATATAGATGCATGGGAATTTTAATTGTATTCGGTGCTGACATCTTTCACTCTGGAGAATGAAAAGCGACTAAACCCGTGGTGAGTCTAATATTTGAATCAGCAAGTGTTTGAGTGAATGTAGTAAATTATATGTCTATTATAAAAAAAATCTTACATTTAAATTAAGTTTGTCTCCAAAGTTTAGTTTAGTTGGTATGGTTATTTAGTGAATGTGAGCTCTACATCTCTAATTTGACTCTCAAACTTCATTTTTTTATTTCTTTTATTTGTAAGATTTGGAATTTGTCCTTGAACTAGAAAAAAAAAGAGTAAGATCTAGAGTTTTTTTTTAAACAAAAAAATGGTTTTATCTCAAATTGAAAGTAGCAAACTATACTCCAATTACAAATGGAATATTTGTCTGTCGTCCTATTCTAAAGGCAAGAGGAAATCGAATTGGATTATATTAAGAAGTTAGAAGAAAAAAATCATCTTGTTTTTAAACACTTTCCTACTTTGCTTCAATTCTCAACAAAAAAATATACTACATTCTGTTGCTCGTAAATCTGTGTATGATGATTGTTTGTGGAATAAATATCTGGCTGGGATTTCATTTGCTTTATAGCCCGACCTTCAACATTGAATCTACAACCCTCCAAAATATTAAAATGTCTTCTGACCATACAACTGGTGATTGTGTATGTGTTAATCCCAATATTGTATGTGTGTTAATCCCATAGATGTTATGCTTACATTCTTTGATTAAAAATGAAGAGGTTTCCTCTGTCTTGATAAAATAGTCTCAAAAAAGCCCTACTTTTAACTTTTTAATTAGGTGTTATATTTTGTTTCAAACCCCAGATGCTTGAGGAAAAACAAATGCTCGAGAAATTCACAATATATTTTAGACATTATCAACTTAGAAAAATCTTCCGTAATTGAATGCTGTTCTTTTCTTTTTTAATTCATTGGTAGAGTGCTCGTGAAATGCACGATAGATTTGCCATTGTATTTCATCAGTACAAAAATAATCAAAGTAGCAATTTGTATCTGAAATCTTGAGACAAATGTTCGAATGAAACAAGTGTACGTCCTATAACTTGTCGATTTATTTATTGACTACAAAACATACCTGCCTTTTTTTTTTAAGTGATACAATTTAGTAGGTACATAACATCTAAAAGATTAGAATACGCATAGAGGTCCATCAATTTCTACAAGAAATGCAGCAACTGAGATAGCCACCAATGTCAAAAATCGGGAGAATTTTTTCGAAAATTTATTGATACTGTATCAATTCAATCAAATTCAAGACATTCAAAAGTTTACGCAGATTGTTCTAAACAAGTAACACTGTAAAGGCTTTGTAGTTTAAATTTTGGGTTAATTTCACATACCTCCCTTGAGGTTTTTGAAAATTACAGAAAGCTCCCCTCAAGTTCTAAATATTATGCCTACCTCCCCTATTTTCACAATTTAAGTAACATTCTAGGCCCAAAAGGCTATACTTTTTCTCAAAATTTCTATAATGTCCTTGAGTTATAATTCACAACAAAAATGTAAAGGAAAAAAATTGTTCACAGTTTCAATTTCATTTATCTTTACTTGCTATCACTATTACCTACTCATCAACATCTAAATCACCATTAAATAAACACTTGTCTTTGTTATAATATTCCCCTTTTACCTAAAAATTTCTGATGTAGACCATTGTATCAACTATAAACGCTATATCAAAAATCTAAAAACTTACTTACAATTTCATATCAATATCAGATTTTACTTAATACACACCAATATTTATCAATATCCCTAAACTTCAATTCCACGGCTACCACCTTTTTAATACAAAATAATCTAAACCATCACTACTAATATCAATATCTAATATACTTCATTAACACCAAGTTCATAATCAATCAAATTCTCTCTATAGGAATAATATCAATAATTGTAAATCAAAAAAAGAAACACAATGTAGTTATAAATATATGCCAAGAACACTTTTTTCATGCAACTATAACAGTATAACATATATTTAGTTCTTATTCCACTTCCTATCCTTAATTTTTATTTTTTATCACTATCACTATCTTCATTTCCATCTAATTTGATTATGAAATTAGCACTTAATTTGTCATTTGACAATTTCAATTTGCTAATGCCTATCAAAAATTGGAAACAAAAATAGGCGCAAGGAAACTATTTAATAATAATGAAAAATTGAGAATTGGGAATAGATACCAAGATATGTAAGTATTGGTGGTTTGGTGTGTATAGTGATTTTATTAGTGGTGATAGTATACATTTGGTTGATAATAATAAATAAATGAGTTTGAAAGAAAAATAGATGTAGGAGGAAGAGGATAGATAGTTAAATGAGAAAAACTGTAGCTTGAATTATTGGTTGATAATAGATGAGAGAGTTTTAATATTTGATAGAGTTTTTCAATGATTTGACAATTAATGAAGGGCATTGTTCTCTTTTTATTAGGTCTCTGTAATTATGTAAATCTCGAGCGAGCCAAGTGAAATTGTCAAAAATCTCAGGGGAGGTTTTTGAAATTATCCCTTAAAATTTTGTCCATAGTAACTAATGTAGACTTTTGACTCAAATTAGGATATGATCCTGAGGTGGTTTTTTAATTTTTACTAAAAGACATTGGCATTAACATAATTTCTAGAAAATCTACTTCCATTTGGCATTAACATAATTTCTAGAAAAAATAGATTAAAAATTTTCAAAATCTATATTTCCCCAAAATTTGCCATACCATTTTGTTGTAGATAATGTCAAGCTAATTGAGAATTTAGCTTGATACCTTTTTTTTTTTTTTTTTTTGCTTACAAGGGGAGAGGCCGAGCCTCTTAAACCGAAACTAGACATGGGTCGCAGCCCTAACAATATCCATTCCTAACAACACCCTAAGTTCTCCAGGCGGGTCCGTTATGAGCAACAATCCTAGAACCGGATTAATGCTCCATTTCACAAGCCAATCTGCACAACTATTGGCTTCTCTCCATGCATGCTAAAGATGACATTCCCAGTCTCTGTTGACATAATTCCTGATTTGGCAAACCATGTTGTGATAAGAGGATTCCCTACCCACTACTCTAACAAGCTCAATTCCAGCTTTCGAATCCGTCTCTAGTATTATTTTTTTCTGTCCAGAAGCCCACACCAACTCCAATCCCTTAAACATTCCCCATAACTCTACTGATATATTATCTGCAAAACTAACACTCATTACAAATCTAGACTCCCGTCGATCCCAGCAATCCCTAAGAACTCCTCCTGTCCCCCCTTTCCGCGTCCCTTTACTTGCGACTCCGTCCACATTCATCTTCCACCAACCCTCTGGAGGTCTTTCCCATCTAACGTGTTTCACCTCCCTTCTTGTGGCACTTCCTTCCCCTAGCAATGTAGCTTTCGCTTGTTTCACCCCCGCACAAATGGCTCTATGATCAGCCATTACTTTGGTTGCATCTCCTGTAGCACAAAAGGTATTTGGCTGGAGCGTGCACTTCGCGTGTGCTTTGTAGATAGATAATATTTTCTTTAGTCTTTTCATTGATTTAAAACACTAATGCTTGTCTTTTTTTGTCTTTTGAAAAAATTCACATTCGAGGAGGTTGGAGCCCGTGCGAGTAACGTGTTCCATTTCTTTTATTAACTGTTCCTTCCTCTGCTTTTCTCTACAATTGTCTCCTCAATGACACCCAAGCAAAAATCTTAATTTAAAACTACTGACTAGTACAATCCAACCATTTTCACTTTTGCCCACTAAGTACCATTTTGTCTGCCAAATAGAAGTCTATGCAAGATTGGATTTACTCCCTAATTTTACTTCATACCCATCATTGGGCCAAAAAACCCTGCAGGTTATAAGAATTATTTTAATTTTCCTTTTGTGTTTTTCATGATGCCCACTAATATTTGTTCTTTTTTTTCGAATTAAATAGTGGTTGCTATGATTTAAAATTCTTAGTCAAATGTCAAAATTGTAGTGGTTGCAGGTAGTTTCAGTTCTCATCTTCTTGCATCATTGTTATAATTGTCCTTCCACTTCAGTAGAATATTTATAGTTGAAAGATTTGTTTTTCCTTATTTTGGGTTTATTTATCAAAAGAACATACGCTTGCTATGAATAAAAATATTAGGCACTTGACGGTGTGACGAAGGCTAGAGCTGTTAATTCTTTTTAATTTTCTAATTTGTTCTAACTTTAGGATGGTTTTCTAGGTATATATGGCTTCAACTTGAATTTAGCACCTCCACATTTGTATCAGAGCTTACTGATTCTTCCTTGATATAGTCTTTATCAAAATCATTAGCATCCTCTTCAGAGCTAGAGGATTTTGAGTCAAGAGCTTCAAGATTCTCAATCAATAGACCCTTTCCCTTGTCCTAAGCTCCATTCCTTGAAGGTTTACTCTCAATGGTCATCCTTTCATTTGTCTTATTTCCATCACTTCTAGCCCTCTTTCGTCTAAGATGGAAACTGCTTCCTACCCTTTACATAATTACATCTTAAGTTTGGAGGGACATCTTCTTCAATCATGAACACAATATCACTTCCACTTCTCCCATCATCATCATCACAATCATTCTTACCCGTGGTAGCAGTTTTCCTCCCCCTTTTGTTCATTTTATTTGTAATCGCTTCTTCATACATTTCCTGTTCCTGCAAAATCTTAATATTACTTCTAATTCCCGTATCATCATTCCTATCCTTGTAAACACTTTCTCCTCTTCCTCCTCCTCATCCTATTAAATTCCTTAAAGTTCACTTTTTTCCACCACTTCCTCTTCCCCCAAAATCCTAACATCACTTGCACTACTCTCATCATCATTGAAATTCTTTTTAACAGTTCCCTTCCTTTTTCTATTGAAGATCTTTTGGTTGACATTTTCTCCCTTTTGCTTTTCATAACTGCTGTTGCTGCTAATTCTAACCATTTCTTCACCATTTCTTGTCAACTTGACTCCAATTCTTCCCTCTTTTTTTCCTCGATATATATATATACATATATATATATATATATATATATAGAGAGAGAGGATGCATAAAATTATATGTTGGATTATATTTGGATGAATGGGTTTAAGATGACTCAATACAATCAAACTCAAAATCAAAACGGATTAGGTATAATCCATTTAAATGAAAACCTAACATCAATCCGTCCAAAACCTGTCCGACCCACTCAATTGTTAGGTACGACAAAATCAATTGAACAGAATTGGAGTAAAGATGATTATATAATATTGACCATCCACAAAGTTTACACGCCTGGTGCACGGAGTTGGCTAGTGTTTAAAAGAAACTGCATTTTGTGAAGACATTCTTCATCCGCATAACCTACTCATTAAATTTGTTTTTGGGAAACCGATCTCAAACCTCATTATTGTAAAACTCCTCGAAGGGGAAAAAAAAAGAGAGAAAAAACCACCGTTTGGTAACATTTTTTTTTTGTTTTTTTGGGATAAGATTATCAAAGAACTCACAAGAGTAATACAATCAACAAATTTACTTACTCTCTGGTAATTAAATTATACCTCTAAAAATGTATGAGTGAGTGATGAATGACTCCAATTTTTCTTCTTTTTTTTTCTGTCAATGATCTTTGTATTTCTTAAGCATTCAAGTTCCGCTAGCACAAAGCAATGGATAGGAAAAAAGAGACAAACTAACGGAAAGAAGATTAAATTAGACATCATGAAGATAATGTTAGATTTTTTTCACTATCCCAATATCAGGTATTTGAATGTAACTGTAACATAAACGCATACTTGAATTCATATTGATTGATTGCCATTTGAATCTTCATTATCTTGGGTTAGCCTTCTAGATTGACGTGTATACGCCGATCCTTTGATAGAACTCTTCAATTTTTCACTAGTATCAAGAAGACAAGATATCTAAAACATAGTTATTAAACCCGATCCGGTAAGAAACCCAGCAGAGGGACTGAGTCATTGGATCACTTGTTGAACTGATGAGTATTAATTTAATTTTATAAATATAAAATAGTAATTTTAATACACATAAAATATATAATAAAGTGCGTTTAGATACTAATTATTATACTTAGAAAGACATATAATAATATATAGATATTAATAGAAGATTTAATTTCATTTTATCAAATTTTTAAATAAATAAATAATATAGTCAAGTATAAAACAAAATTTATATCGCTTGTTTTCAAAATATAGCATTATTTTTTTTTATTTAGAAACAAAGTAATTTTCTAACTAATAAAATATTGTCAGTTAAAAAGTTAAAAAGATTAATTGTATAATAAAAAAATAAACAACTTTATTAAAAAAATTTAGTTATCAAATAAAAACTAAACAAGTGGTAAAGTCTATATATATTTAAATGAAGATCCAATGTAAAAATCTTATCAAAAGCATATATAGATTTTGTTTCAAAAACAAAGACCCACAATTAAAAAAAAAAAAAAAAGATAAACCGGGTCAATTGAAAAATCAGACAGATTTTTGATTGAACCATCGGGTCAACCGGATTTGACCGAATCAATTTCTTGTCCAGTCAGACTAGAGCCAGGGCCCGGATTATTGGTCCAACCGATTCAATCACGGGCCGGGCTGGGTTTAATAGATGCTAAAATGCTCAATCGAAAGAAAACTACTAATAATAGTTGAAAGTTCACAAGAACAAACCTCAAGGATAATTCTGTATTCTGCCCAAGACGCAAACGGAAAAAGCACTTTTTCTTTTTTTTTTTTAAATAAATATTGTATGGACATTCAAGTGCTGTATCAATATACCCTATTGAAAGAATATTCCAGCAACTGATTTGGAAGTAAACAGGTAGCATTTTAAACACTTAAAAGAACAAGCAACACTGTAACATTACCTTTCAATTGGGAAAGATATCAATCCCAAAATCCGGCGTTAAGTCTTATATTAATCCTGTCAAACCTAATAGCCAGCAGTGCCCTTTAAATTCCCTGTTGAATCCCCATTTGCTAAACCACAAACTATGTGAATTGGCCATCGGCACACGATTTAGTGCTATTTTGGGACTATATGCTCCTATTGCTTATCAAAAGTCAAAACAACAAGCAAATATTTAATCACAAAAATGTTGAACAGTGTAAGTGGAGTGGCTGGAAATTGTATGATAAAGTGCTACCAGTCCGTAAGCACTTTATTGTTTAGTTTTAAATCCTAAATTGCTTTCCCGATCAACATTCTAGTAAGCAATTAAAGGGAAAAAAATATTCTTAACTGGGTCCATTAACCGTTAACCTTCTGAGTGTTTCTAATTTAATGGATGTGTGTGTTTCTATCTCTTGACAGAAAAATATCATTTAATTGGTGAGGGTGTGCTCAGGCGCTCGGGGGGGGGGGGGGGGGGGGGGGGGGGGGGGGTGCTTCCTTCCCACATCGGTTGATCGTGGGTTCTTCAACCTGAGTTTAAGATCCATAGGGGTTTCGTTCAGTTACCAATTGGTTGGACGTGGGTTTTTTGTGGGTTCCCCTTAGATTACTCTTAACTGGTCCATTAACCGTTAACCTCCTGAGTGTTTCTAGTCTAATGGGTGTGTGTGTTTCTATCTCTTGACAGAAAAATTAAAGGGAAAAAAAAGGAGGTCCTGCTAATAAGGAAGAGTTTGTCTAAGTTGATAAGATGCAAATAAGAAATTTTTAGTTTGTTGTTCTGTTTTTGTGTTTTTTGGATCCTTAATTTTTTTTGTTTATTTGTTTTTATTCTTGGCGTATAAAAATAATTCTGCTAAGGAGGAATTTGTCTAAGTTGATAATATGCAAAATTTATCCGTGCACTGCACGGGCTTTTCTTTTTCTTCAAGAATTCAGGATTTGAAATAATATATAAATTCACAATTAAAAAGTTAAATTGAGACATTATTTTTAGATTAGAAAACATCGTAATGGAAGGAGCCCTCTGCATTTCTAATCAAAGAATACAAGTTGAGTACAACTTCTATACACAATTTATACAATGTTTGATCAAATGAATGCTTTATACATTACCCCAGAAAACAACTTAAGCATAAGCAATTTCAACCTACTGAATCAAGGCTAGTACATCTAACAGAAAACAAGAAGAAATTAAGATTAAAAGTACGTATATTGCTGCAAAAAAATTTTCTTAGACTTCTAATTAGTGAATCTTACCGTTGTTTAGTAAATGTATTTTATTAATAGTGTTATGGCAGTGTATTTATATATCTGAACTTTGACTAATATTTCACTTTTTTAGGTCCAATCTTTATATGTGTAAAGACTATATATTCTCTTGTCAAAGACAAATGAACATAGTTAAGTTGCATGGAATTAAACAGGTGACGTAAAACAAATATAACGGAATATTTAGTGGTCAATAAAAGATCCCGAGTTGTCCTAATTACCTTTTTTCCTTTTCAGTTTTAAACAGTCGTGGGGGCTCTAGCATAAACCACTCCTAATTTTACAAATGATAAAACAAAAGAGTAAAAATAGAAGAGGGTCATAATTTACATATAGAACTTGTGACTAACATTCCCTTGTAAGTTTTATTAATCAGGACAACAGGTGCTTCATAGGCACTCGTTAAGATGTATTTCACATGTTAGATTTTTAGAAATATAAGATTAATTAGAAAAAGTGTATAAATGCAAAGGGATTAATTATAAATATGACATATATTGCTCTTATGGATGTCACATTAGTGAAAGCATTTGCATAGATAAATAGGTAAAAAGGATAAATTCACATAATCAAAAACTAAAATGCAAATCATATAGCTAGAGCCTAGATGTATATCATAAAAATTAAAAATGTTCAAGTGAAAATAAGTGTTACAGTACATATCACATTCATCCATGAGGATAAAATAAAAAGAGATAGCTAATAAAATTTGTATTTGTCGAAGATATTATCTCCTATGATTCTGGGAGATATTATCTTCCATAATTATCTCCCATGATTATGAGAGATATTACCTCCCATGATTATGGGATTTTATTGCTTATGATCAATCAAGTTTGAATAGATAGGATATGAGTTGATTATGTAATCCCTAAAATCATGGTTCTATTACCTTAAGTGGTGGCAGAACTATGATAGGGTTGTCCTATAAATGCTTACCTTGTAAGCATATTTTAGTGTGTGGGAAAATAAAGAAAAGTAGAGTTTTTTGTTCATTTTCCTTTTCTTTTAAAGTTTACATGGTATCAGAGCTCCGGCTCTGTACCAATTCCTGCCATGAACTACCGAGCAGCCATGACTGGATCGACTGCTCGCACAAGAGAAGACTCATCCTCGTCTTCAGTAGTTATCCAAACTACAGATTACTCCGCTTCAAATTCTTCCCAACAAATAACCGTTCATAAATTAAATGGTTCCAATTATCTGGAATGGGCTCAATCCGTAAAACTGGCTATCGATGGCAGAGGTAAACTCGGCCACCTTACTGGAGAAATTCAACAACCAGCTGCTGAAGATCCCAATTTGAAGAGATGGCATTCAGAGAACTCTCTAGTTATCGCTTGGTTGATAAACTCTATGGAACCAGCGATAGGAAAGCCACACTTATTTCTGCCCACAGCCAAGGATGTGTGGGACGCTGTCCGGGATATGTATTCCGATATAGAGAATTCGTCTCAAATTTTCAATCTCAAATTGTGGAAATCAAGACAAGAAGATAGAGATGTTACAACCTATTACAATCAGATGGTAACTTTATGGCAGAAATTGGATCTTTGTTATGAGGATGAATGGGACTGCCATGCAGACAGTGTTCGATACAAGAAACGGGAGGAGAACGACAGAGTCTATGTCTTCTTGGCCGGACTAAATCAAGAACTTGATGAGGTGCGAGGTCGTATTTTGGGCAGGAAGCCTCTCCCCTCCATTCGTGAAGTATTTTCTAAGGTCAGAAGAGAAGAATCAAGGCGTAAGGTGATGCTAAAGTCCAAGGCAGAGGATAAAGTTGAGACTTCAGCATTGGTTTCTAAGGGGACAGATTTGGACGGAGATAAAAGAAGGAAGCCTTGGTGTGAACACTGTAAAAAGTCATGGCACACAAAGGACACGTGCTGGAAATTACATGGGAAACCATCGAATTTCAAGAAGAAAAATGGAGGTGATAGCAAGGTGTTGCAGACTGTGAATGAGGATTCTCAAAAGCAACAAACTGACTCTGAGACACCAGCTTTCACAAAGGAACAATTAAGCCAACTGTACAAACTCTTTAAGTCTCCACAATTTTCAATCACTGAGTCAAAAAGCTTCACTCCTTTCTGTTCTTTTGCTAAAAATAGTAATCGTTTTACTATTGCTCTTTCATGTAAAACATCAAATGCATCTTGTCCACAGATTGTATGGGTTATTGATTCTGGGGCCACTAACCATATGACTAGTTTGTCACAATTATTTTCTACCTACAGTCCATGTGCAGGCAATAAAAGGGTCAAGGTTGCTGACGGATCATTATCCGTCATAGCTAGCATAGGTTCCGTTGTCATCTCTCCTACTATAACACTTCATAGAGTTCTTCATGTTCCAAAGTTATCATGCAATTTGCTGTCCATAAGTAAATTAACTAGGGATCTCAAGTGTCGGATTAATTTTTTCCCCTCTTTTTGTGAGTTTCAGGAACTGACCACGGGGAGGATGATTGGATGTGCTAGAGAAAATGGGGGACTTTACTTCCTTGAAGATGGATCAAATATGACAACATCAATCAAAAACACATGTTACGGGTCTGTCTCTATTACTAGTAATAAAGAGATTATGTTATGGCACTTTAGATTAGGACATCCTAGTTTTTATTACATGAAATACTTATTTCCAGATTTGTTTAAGAATAAAGATTCATCTTCCTTTCAATGTGAAATCTGCGAATTGGCTAAACATCATCGGTCTACATTTTCTATACATCCTTATCAACCCTCAAAACCGTTTTTTCTATTACATACTGATGTTTGGGGTCCCTCTAGAATTTCAACTTCATTTGGAAAAAAATGGTTTGTTACATTCATCGATGATCACACAAGAGTTTGTTGGGTGTATTTGTTAAGAGAGAAATCAGAGGTTGCAAGTGTGTTTCAAAAATTCTACAGCATGGTTTTGACACAATTTCAAGAAAAAATCAAAATTGTTCGGAGTGACAATGGAAAATAATATTTCAATAAAATTTTGGGAAGTTTTTTTCTTGAAAAAGGGATTGTGCATCAAAGCTCCTGCAATGATACCCTACAACAGAATGGGGTAGCTGAAAGAAAAAATAAACATCTTTTAGAAGTGGCGAGGGCATTACTTTTTTCAAGAAATGTTCCTAAATATCTATGGGGCGAAGCAATTTTAACTGCTACATATCTCATAAATAGAATGCCCTCAAGAACCTTGAATTTCCAAACTCCTCTGAATTTTTTCAAAACAATTTATCCCATGTCTCGATTAACATATGAAGTCTCATTAAAGGTGTTCGGGTGCATAGCCTTTGTTCACAATCATGAACAAGGTCAAAGCAAGTTAGACCCTCGAGCAAGGAAATGCATTTTTGTTGGATATGCACCCACGCAAAAGGGGTATAAATGCTTTGACCCCATTTCAAAAAAAATGTTTGTAACCATGGATGTAACATTTTTTGAAGATAAACCTTTCTTTGGAGATCCTCTTCAGGAGGGGACTCGGCATGTAGAAGAACTTGTAGAAGATGATGATTTTTTTGTATTGAAAATCAAATTCTTGATCAAAATTTTTCTGATTTTTTAGAAGAATCTACAGCACAATTTCCTCAACAAGTATCTTTTCAAGATAATAATCTTGAAAAATCAAATGACACTCTTCAATTTGCCCGTCAAAAGGATTTTGAAAAACGTGAAAAAATTGATCAGGGATTAGAAGAGGATCTCTTGTCTTTAATGCCAATAACAGAGTCGAATTCTCTTAGTGAAAGAGATGGGAATGTAACTGAAAAAACCCTGAAAACCTATGTCAGGAAAAATCATCGAGGAAAAGATAAAGCTCCCCCTTCTCTTCACAACAAGGAATCCGAACCGAGGGCAGAATTTGATGTTTTTGAGTCATCAGATAAAGTTTCCTCTGATTCAAAGATTGCTGATTTGGATCTTCCTATTGCACTTCGAAAGGGAGTGCGTTCTTGTACCAAACACCCTATGACTAACTATGTCTCTTATGAAAAGTTATCCCCTACTTTCTTGACATTTACTTCACAACTTTCTTCTGTGGAAATTCCAAATAATGTACAGGAAGCATTACAAGTTCCAGAGTGGAGAAAGGCTATTGAAGAAGAGATGTATGCTCTTGAGAAGAATCAAACATGGGAAGTAACAAACCTGCCACAAGGGAAAAAGACAGTAGGGTGTAAATGGGTCTTTACCATCAAGTATAATTCTGATGGGACATTGGAACGGTACAAAGCTCGATTGGTGGCTAAAGGATTTACTCAAACCTACGGGATCGATTATCTTGAAACTTTTGCTCCAGTGGCAAAATTAAACACTATTAGGGTGCTTCTCTCAATAGCAGTAAATCTTGATTGGCCACTCCAACAACTTGATGTCAAAAATGCATTTTTAAATGGTGATCTGGAGGAAGAGGTGTACATGGATTCTCCCCCTGGATTTGAAGGGAAGTTTCAGTCTAGAGTTTGCAAGCTAAAAAAATCGTTATATGGTCTCAAACAATCTCCTAGGGCCTGGTTTGAAAATTTTACTAGGTCGGTAAAGGATCAAAGTTATATCCAAGCTCAGAGTGATCACACCATGTTTGTTAAACACTCCAAGGACGGGAAGATAGCAGTACTCATTGTGTACGTGGATGATATCATCCTCACAGGAGATGACTTAATTGAGATGGAACGGCTGAAGAAAAGTCTTGCTTCTAGCTTTGAAATCAAAGATTTGGGAACACTACGATATTTCTTAGGGATGGAGGTAGCTCGGTCCAAGAAGGGCATGGTTGTGTCCCAACGCAAGTATGTTTTGGATCTTTTAAAGGAAACAGGGATGAGTGGATGTCGACCTGCAGACACTCCTATGGATCCGAATCACAAGTTAGCAGATATAAAAGATGGAACACCAGTTGATACCGCTCGATACCAAAAGTTAGTAGGCAAGCAAATTTACTTGGCTCACACTCGTCCTGATATAGCTTTTTCAGTGAGTGTTGTGAGCCAGTTTATGCATTCTCCATATGAAGAGCACCTTGATGCAGTATATCGAATTCTGAGGTACTTAAAAAGTACTCCAGGAAAGGGATTGTTCTTTAAAAGAGGAGATCGAAAGACCATTGAAACTTATACAGATGCTGATTGGGCAGGATCAATCATTGATAGAAGATCAACCTCGGGGTATTGTACCTTTGTATGGGGCAATTTGGTTACTTGGAGAAGTAAGAAACAAAGTGTTGTAGCTCGTAGTAGTGCAGAGGCAGAGTACCGAGCTATGGCTCATGGTGTGTGTGAGATGTTATGGCTGAAGAGAGTTTTAGAGGAGCTAAAAAGACCTATTGAACTACCAATGAGGCTCTATTGTGATAACCAGGTGGCAATTAGCATAGCTCATAATCCTGTGCAACATGATAGAACCAAACATATTGAGATTGACCGCCACTTCATAAAAGAGAAACTTGAAGGAGGAATTATCTGCATGCCATTCGTTCCATCAGCTCAGCAGATAGCTGACATTCTCACCAAAGGACTCCTCAGACCAAACTTTGAACTTCTTACAAGCAAGTTGGACATGATAAATATATATGCACCAACTTGAGGGGGGGTGTCGAAGATATTATCTCCTATGATTCTGGGAGATATTATCTTCCATGATTATGAGAGATATTACCTCCCATGATTATGGAATTTTATTGCTTATGATCAATCAAGTTTGAATAGATAGGATATGAGTTGATTATGTAATCCCTAAAATCATGGTTCTATTACCTTAAGTGGTGGCAGAACTATGATAGGGTTGTCCTATAAATGCTTACCTTGTAAGCATATTTTAGTGTGTGGGAAAATAAAGAAAAGTAGAGTTTTTTGTTCATTTTCCTTTTCTTTTAAAGTTTACAGTATTCAATACATTCATCTATGAGATCAGAACAAAAAGAGAGAGCTAATGAAATATATATCAGGAGGAATTTATATGCTTCCTTCTGTGAGTGCTTTCATACATCAAACCAAATAAGAGATGGCTCTTCTTTCTGAAGTGAATTTGAAAGCAGCTTCAGTTAGAAGAGTTGAGGTTGATTTTAGATGTCCACCTACTATACATGCTTCCTTCTTCACTACAAGCTTTAAGTTGGTCCGAGTGCGTGGGATATTATTCCAGGTAGGGACAGAATTTAAGTACAGCAGCCACAGTGGTTGCAGTAGAGGCTTGCATGTTACATAATACACCTTGATTCCTAGCCTTTCAGATTTGATAAGCTGTAGCAGCAAGGAGTGATCTTTTAACTTGATCAGCGAAGAAATCGGTCCTCGAATGTTGGCTTAACCAGGGAATTCCTTCAGCTAGAGGATAGTGCCCTTTACAGGCAAAGCAAAGACTACACTTTTTGCCACACATTCATGGAAACAGGGCAATTACAGAAGAGAAGAGTTTGCTAAATTTATTCAGTGACACCACTTGCACAAACTGATCATGCTCCACAATAACACCCCAAACGTAAAAGCTTCTTGGTAGCGAGCTTCTTTTTGTATAGAAGCCAGAGTATAAAAGCATATTGTGGGAGGTAACCATTTCCCCACACTAGCTTCCTCCACCCACTGATAGGTCCAGGAGGTTTAAGAATTTTCATAGCAGAGTCGAGAGTGGAATTACCTGAGTGGCTAACAGTCCAATCAAGCCCATCAGGAGTATCAGGAAGAGGAAGAAATGTTGCAGGAGTTGCTGCTTTCTGTAACATTTACCATTTTACCATGAACCATGCTGCAACAATTAATTGATAAGGATCAAACTCTTATGGTTCTTGGTAAGAATTCGAAATTTTTTGCTCGAATCAATATCCCATAACTGTTGGAGAGGTCGTGACTTATTTTCAAGAAAGGATAAAAGCCAATATCAGTATGTGATTCTGCACCAAGTCTTATTGAACAAGCAAGAGTTTAGACCAAAAGAACACAAGGTTTGGGGAAACTAGATTCAAATAAAAAAGAAACCATGACATGTCGAAAATTGCGACACAGTAACAAACTAAAGCATAGAACAAGAAGTAGCTTTAAAAAACTACCCTTGCCAATATGACTAATGAAAATTTGTAGCATCTGTTTAATCATAAGTCAATTTAAAAAAAAAATTTAAATCCATTACACAAAAAAGTATAGGACCATTAACTCTTAAAATCAAAGTCATGCACAATGAATCGGTCGGAAAAAAAAAAAACAGAAAAGGTGTAAGACCAAGAATGCACCAAAAAGGGGAAAGGAAAACAAAATAATTGTTAGCTTTATTCATAAATGTAAAATTAATGAACACCACCGTCCATGCCAGTTGTGATCACCATCATTTAACCCACATTAAATCATTGTGTATGTATATATAATACTTTAAAAGAGAGTTACCATTCTAGGAAAAGGTTCTCAAACGGATTGAAGACAAAATCTTATCATTTGCACCTACAGAACTAGAAAAAATACATTATTTAACCCACAATAAATCAATATCTATAATACTTTAAAAGATAGTTACTACTCTCCCGTAGTTTTCACCATTATTTAACCTACAATAAATCATAATATATTCTGGTGCCACTTAGGCAGACGACCAAAAACACGTGGAGGGATCCTTTTGCTCTTAGTCTATATGGTTAATATAATAAGAGGGAAAAGTGGGAAGGAAACAGAGACAAAAATAGGACAGATTTGAACAGAAGAAGAAAGCAAGAAATGAACAGAGGATTTGAACTGGAGTACTATTCCAGGAATGAATTCTACAGTTACAGCCATTCTTTTAATAATTGAGTTGAAGCATTTGTATGTAATAGAATAAATACCTCTGCCTAATAATTGAAGAAGGTAAGAAATGAACAGAAGACTTGAACTGGAGTACCATTCCAGGAATGAATTCTTCCGTTACAGCCATTCTTTTAAAAACAGAAGTTGAAGCTGTTTATCTGGAAAAGCATGAACATGGCCCTGCCAGTCAATGAAGTGATCTATAACAGAACCAAGGTGGGAGACCCGATGTGCAAAAGCTATGGTGAGGACACAGAAACAGCAGAGCATCTGTTCTTCCATTGCAGATAAGCTAAGGAAATGTGGCGCTTATCACCAGTGAACTGGGATTGACTAGATGACCATACAGGGAACTTCAAAAAATGGTGGAGTGTTTTGATAGAAGCTAGAAGCAGGTCAGAAGGAATGGAACACATAGCTCTCACTGTCAATATCTTATGTCAGTTATGGAAAGCTAGAATTGACATGATTTTCAATGCGTCTCAAAGACATCCAACCAAGATTATGCAAAAGGCACAGAGTGAATGGCTGGAATAAAAATAAGTAAGGGACAAAGAAAGAAAGATAAGCACACAGAAACAACAAGAGCAGAGAATGATCAGCAAGAGAGAAGGGAGGAAAATGACTGGATACATCTTAGCATGGCAGTGAAACAGCAAGCAGAAAGAGGTGAGATGGGAATCGGCGTCATGGCAGAAAGCAGCAACGAAAAAGTGATAGCTCAATGGGTACTGAAGGAGTTCAGCTCAGGAAATAAGCTCATGGACCAAGCTGCGGCTATAAAACTTGATTTATGTAAGGGAAGAGAATAGCAATGGAGGAAGATTCAAGTAGGGATTCCGCAGCAACACTTGTTGGAGATGATTAGAACCAACAAATCCAAGGATATGAGTTTATACTCCCACCTGGAAGACATCAGTAGCTTATGGTCTATGTTTGTGGAATGCTCTTTTTTTTTTGCTTAGAAGTGAAGATAGTGATAGAACTGACCATATTAGCAATTATCCTTTAAGCATATCTTTTGATAAGGAGTGGCTTAACCCTCAGTGCCATACTGCACTTGTATAGCTCTATCTGAGGCTTTGCTCACTAAGTGCATAGTTCATACATAATATTAATAAAATCACTTATTGTTTCAGAATAAAAAAAACAGTATAGCAGAGAACAAAAATCAAGATCACTTTTGTAAGAATATACAAATCAACTCAGTTCAATAAATAATCAGAATAATTAATCAATGATGATCACACAAACAAAGGTCGATAGTTCATGAATTCAACAACAGTATATATGTAGGCAAGGAAAAATAACCATCAGGGTTATCTTCTTTAGGATTATAGGGATACAGTACCACAATATCTCTACAAGTCAGGATTTGCTATTTTCCAAACAAAGACAAAGAGGTACAAGTTAAATCTATGACAAATAATTGAAACACATAAGCTGTGGTTTTAAATTGAATAAAGAGTTAAACTGCCATCCTTAAAAGTTATTAAAAAAAAAATGAAAACCCTTGTCTAACAAAGATAATTAAGTTCTGATTTCCCCACGCAAATTCATGTCACTCTCTGGCCTTCTCACTCTAAACAAACTAATTAAACAATAAAATGGGGAATCACTTACTAGTTAGTTGCAAATTCTAGAGAAACTAGACTCTTGACATGCGGAACATAACTCCCTCCCGAGTAAAAATTATCATCTTCATCCAACTGATACGAATTCATTGCTCCAGTCTTCACATTATAAGCAATGCAATTTCGTAGTGGTTGTGCCTCGGCATCGTGGAAGAGAGTTAGATTGCCAAATGAAGGATCATAATTAACATGGAAGATTGCAATCTCCCCATCTTTCAACCAACCAATAGGCCCAAGCCTAAATCCTTGTGGACATAGACTTTGTCGAAGCCATTGCTCTTGACTTCCTAAATCAATAGTGGCAAGCTTTGTCCAATCTCCAGTTGGTACATTCTTTAGCAACCACAGCTCCCATGAAAACTTCCCCTTGCGATCCATAAAACAAAGTGACCTCCCAGTCCCAAAATATTTCATGTCTTCCCTCTCGGTGTTAGAACAATTTGGAACAGAACATAAGAAGAAGGTTTCACTTTCCAAGTCTAATGTAAGGTTAAAAGAGTAATGTGGCAAATGTACAAACCCATCGTCCGTAGCTACTTGTGAACCCACCAACACCTCAATCAGAAATCGTTTTATTTTCAAAGTTTGGTTTGTTGCATCTAGAAATCTCCATTCTTTATCAACTCCAAGAGTCAAAATTCCACAATCCAATCTTTCATGACCTCCATTGAACTCCACCAGTTTATATTCCTTAGAAGAACTGGTATATCCAAGACATGATATCCAGGGAACCTCAGATGCTGTAGGGATTCTTACTATTTCCTTTGTAACTGGATTTGCAATGTAATGGTAGTATGACCTTTTGACTGTAGTATAACAAACCAAACCATTACAACTAGACACGAGCATCCCTCCAAAGTCAGGAAACCGCACCCTAGTCATCTCAATCAGGTCCCGTGGCTTCATCAATTCCACGTAAGGAACACCCAATCTGTTCGGGCCTGTCCAGATGAGGCTGCCTCTATCAGACTTAAGGACATGTGCATTCGCGAAAACTGGATCACGAATAACATTGTACCACTCTCGGCACACATATCTCATAACATTGTAGAGAATATCAGCAGGAAGACACAGAAGAATATTGAAGACAATTTCTTGGGGAAGACGAGGCATACACAAAACCTTTTTCTTCTGATTAGAATGAGGACACGATTCCAACCTCTTTGATTCTGGTAGACACCCACTCACCGTGTTTTGCCTACGACAAGGTCTCAAATTTTCAATCCTCGCAGCCATCTTCAATCGTAAAAGTATGGCAAACTGGATGGGGCACAAAACTATATGGGATTATGTTGTGCGTAAAATTTGCGAATAAAAAATCAACCATGGCTGAAAATAAAGAATATACTACAAAATAATATGCATCACACAAAAAGGCAGGATTGCCCCAAACAGCCCTGAGAAGACTCTGCATGATACCTTATTTACTAGTGTGAATACTGATAGGGTGTTAATTGTTGGTTATTTTATTGTTAATTTCTCCCTTTATCCTTGCCAAATATTGTTTTAATTATTAATATTTACTTATATTTGGTATTGGACTCAATTTCAGGGAGTGGAACAGAAAAGCACAAAATAGGAGGGACTTTCGGGAGACAATGGAGACTTCAAACAACCGGGCCCACATGATGCTACAAAGGGATTGCATGTCCTTTGCTGATGAGGAGATTGGAGTACGAAGGTCAATAGGAAACAATAAGGGAATTGGGCAGAGTTTGACTTCTAGTAACCTTTCACTCAATTCGGCAGGGAGTATGAAGCATTAGTCATGTTGGGTGACGGGTATTTTACATACGTGCAAGCTAAAAAATACCGAATTACACCCGTTCACTGCAAGTATACAGATCAACTAGTAGTTTAGGGTATATATCGGGTCGATCCCACAAGGAAGAGTGAACAATTACCGGTATTACTAAAGCTTCTCTATTATTTAGACTATCAATGAATTATAACAAATTTATCCTACTGAAATTATACAAAATGACAAATGAAAGCTCCTTAGGTTATGGTATCCCCAACTACTCATGCAAGTGCTATATTTGGATCATTAATTACTACATCTAGGCTAATTATGGTGAAATTTCCTTATGCATTTGAATCCTACTTTCGTAGTGAATCAATTATACTTATAACTAATTCATACCTATTCTCATGGTTATGAAATTAGCTACAAGTTCATTTCTTCAATGAAATTACATGAAATGAATCACTAAAAACCACATAGGTGCACCTCTACTTTCGTGAGTGTACTCCCTATGTTTAGCACTTCTTGAACTAGTGTTAAGTCTCAATTTTCATTGCAGAAATAACACCTTAGATAATCACAATCAATGGTACCAGATTAATCATGATTTAAGAAGCCAAAGTGCTAAATAACTTGCTCAAATCATAGCAGTCAAATAACCAAATAATAAACACTAACAATTATAGAAAGTTCAACCAAACCCAGGGCTTAAACTTTAGATACACATATTAAACACAAAATCCAGAACTTGTATATTAACTAAACTTGGAATCAAGTACAAAAGATAAAGAGTTTGGAAGGAATACAACCCTTGTCACATGAGCTTTCTTCCTTGCCTTCTTCATCCTCCATCTTCATCCTAATCTAGATAATAAACAAGAATGGACAGACTATACTACACTATACTAAGCTAAACTAACGCTAGAGAGATGAAAGAGCTACATTTCTGCAACTTCAAGCTTTCTCCCGTAGCTCACTCTCTATTTTCCTGCTATGAACTCCATTCTCTGCTATCTACTCCCCTCCTTCTTGCAATGAATTTGGCTCTTTTATGATGAAAGGTGGTCAAGAAATGAGGATTACATCTCCCTTTTACAGCTGGGAATGTTTCTCACATGTATAGCATCCCATGTGAGTTGGTGGAGGTGAAATTGAGTTTTCCGCGTAAAAAGCAGACTTCTCTGACCACAATCCGGCCAGGAATCCGGCCACAAATCCGGCCAAATTCCGGCCGGATTGCTACAGTAAATCTGGGCTGCTACAGTGATCCGAGCTGCTACAGTGCCTCGGATCCGTATGGATCCGAGCTCGGATCCACTAACCCAGAAACAGCCGAGGGTTCGGATGAATAGTGGATCCGAGTGTGGATCACTTGCTCTGTTTTTGGCCCAACTTCAACCGATCGTTTCTTGATGTTAGAGGCTGAACCAGCTCATGTCTAAAACATGACAGTTGTAGTCTTTTGAGTTATCTTTCCAATGCATCAAGAATCACCTCATTTGGATCTGTGTAGGCTGAGATATGACCGAAATACCCTTCCCTGCTCCATGCCTTGTTCCAGTTTCGACCAATAGCAATTGACTCTGTACTTCGGCTTTTTGACCTGAAAAACCTTCAAACTGGATTCAGATGTCTTCACCAAAGTTGTAGATCTATCTCTTATCTTCAAATGGGTTCAAGAATCATCCAAATCCGATCATTGTAACTCAAGTTATAGCCGAAATACGAAAATGTGTCAAAACTGTCAAAAAACACAAAATCCAAGTAAAAAGTGATAAAAACCTCATTTAATTGAACAAAAGCATTTTTCACCAATTATAGCCAAAATGATTCATATTCTTCCAATAATATAACCAAAGTGACTAAAAATAATATGAAATGTCATACAATTATTACGTAAATTAGTCACTTATCAAACTCCCCCACACTTAAATCATTGCTTGTCCTCAAGCAATTCACACATAATCAAATGCAATGATTCAAGAGGTGAAACAATATATGCACTTTGTCCAATTTAATTACTCAAGACTTGGAAAATAATCATTATACAATTATTCAATTCACACTAAATACTTATAATATCAAGTAAAGAAAAGATAATTATACCCTAAATTCAACAAGTTAAACTTAATCTCTTACCGTAACTTAATTTTACAAATAAGTAAATCACATAGTCAATTTATAGCCTTCCACCTCCTTATAATCATCTTTTTCTCAAAATTCTATAACTAAGAGGGATTTATTCACACAAATTTTACTTAATTAGTGAGAATGTCTTTTTACGCGAAAATCGACACTTTTAGGTGAAGATCCCCGGTTACTCAACATTTCACTTATTCAAGTTGCTAATGCATACTCTTAATTCAAATACCTTTTTACGCGAATGTCGACATTTGTAGATGCCAACCCGCGGTTACTCGGTAGGTGAATCATTGGAGTAGAACAATTTTTATTTACTTTCTTTTCTTTTCTTTTTTTTCTCTTTTTTTTTCTTTTTTTTTTCTTTATTTTTCCCTCATAGAAAAAAAATATATATAGAAATAATCAAAGGAGGAGTATAACCTTTTATCAACTATATCAATCACTTATTTATAAAATTAAGTAAAGAGAAGAAATTTCATTAAACATGTAAAATTATAGGCGTAATTTTCCTCACTTTACCGAATATACTTTCTAAAATGTAAAAATCCTAATTGCATAATAACCATTTCCAAGTTAAATGAGGACTAAACATTCCAAAATACATATAACATTTCAACAATTTGAAGAATTAAACACTTAAGGTTGGAATACTTTGGCCCTTTTTGAAATAAAAATGAAAAAATTGAAGAACTTTTGGGCCATAGCGAAATATTGGACAAGATGTTAGAAAAATTTTGACGGAGTTTCCCCATATAAATGGAAGAAAACTCCCTGCCAACAAACCCAATTTCAATCAAATTATCCACATGGCAAATAATTCAAACACAATTCCAACATTTCTAAGCATTTAAATCCACAAAATATCATCACCTAGCAAGTAAATGCAAGTTCAATACTTTCCTCCCCCACACTTAAACTTCACATTGTCCTCAATGTGAGAAAAGGAAAATAAATAAGGAGTAAAAGAAAATACTGCTCAATTGAACTTGCGTAATCCGAATCCATGTCCAAGTGATGAATTTCCAATCGTATTTGAGAAAGAATGGAGAGTTCACTTATTGCACCCTGAAAAAGACAAAATCAAAACAAATAAATTTCTTAAAAATAAAAGGTTGCAATCAACAAAATCATGCAATTCAAGGAAAAAGGAAAAATGATCAAGCATGTGGAACCATACAATGTTCAAGGGATAAAAACATGAAATGAGCTAATCTTTGCTAATCAAATATAGCATTAGTATCCAAAGCAAAGGGAAGCTAATTTCACACAAAAAATCCACAATCATGAACAAAATAAGTTCCATTTATACATTTTGTTATCAATGATCAAATCCCCTCAAGTACAAAAGTAATCTCAAAATGGAGACAAACACACCAAACCAAAATATAAATGACCTTCTTGAGAATTCATGAAATACTAAAAACCATTGAACCACAAGGATTATAAGTGCATTTATGAATTTCATCAATTAAGGTCATCTTCAATTCACCTCTTCTTTTAGAATTACCTAAGAATTCACAAAATCATTCAATCAAGCACCTTTTCATTCATTAGATAATCTAAATTACTCACATGAATATCAAAAACTCCCACTAAACTAATTAAAATGCTACATTTGGCTACTTAATATGCAACTTCGTTATCAAGCCAAATTAAGCATAAAACTAGCAAGAATTCACCAAATAAGTACAATAAATGCAAATCACAAAATATAGTTATCACTAACAATCACCAATAGCATCAATAAGCTCAAATAAATACACCTAACTTCACATATTAAAAATTGCCTAAAAATAGAAAATATTCATTCATGGCAAAATTCAAATAACAAAGTTAGGTGAAGAATTGTTACCTCAAGGTGGTTTGGTGATGTTTAGAGATGAATATGATGTGAAAACCCCCAAGAAACTTACTCCAATATGACCTCAATTGAGTGATTTCAAGAAGGTAGAACCCTAACTAATGGTAAGCTTGAAACCACTTTAGAGTTGTTTTTGAAAAAATATGAACTATGAAATTCACTCTAGAGGATGAGAGAAAGTGATTTGGTGAAGGTTTTTTGAAGATTAAATGGTGAAAAGTGGTGTTTTAGTGAGTGGTGTGTGTTTGAGGTGTGAGTGTGTGTGTAGGTTGAAGAAGAAGAGAGAAAAATTGTGAGGAATCCGTGAAACGGATTCATCTTACGCTGGTTACTATTCACAATCCGGCCAGAAATTGGAGGGATTGCTGGAGGGATTGTTGGAGGGATTCTGGGCAGAAATTTTTTTTTTTTTTTTTTTTTTTTTTTACTGTTGCATATCCGGCCACTTTCTGGCCGGATTTCCGGCCGGATTGTAGGCCGGATTTGCTACAGTGGATTTTTTTTTTTTTTTTTTTTACAATCCGGCCAGTTTTTGGCCGGATTTCAGGCCGGATTTTCGGCCGGATTCTGTCCAGAATGCTCGAAAAAATTTTCTTTTCTCCCCTGACTATCCGGCCTTCAATCCGGCCAACATTTGGCCGGATTTATGGCCGGATTTGCTGCAGAAAAAGCTGTTTTCTGCAGTTTTTCCTCCAAATTTGCTTGGCCAACCTTCCACATTCAACCTACTTCATGTTCTTTGAATAAAATTCAAATTTAACATGATCATACATGAATATAACTTAAACATGAAACACTTTAAATGCATGAAATGCAGCAATTGAACATGAAAACTCCCTTTTTGCCTTAATATAAACACCTTTGCAATTGAGATCATTTGCATGAACTCTTGCCATTGCCACCTCCAAAACACACAAGAACATTAGTCGAACAACTAAAACTTACTAAAAACAAGCCAACATGAAGAAAAGTGGAGTTGAAAAGTGATCCAAGCCTTCGTTTTTAAAAGGATCCGAGGTCGGATCATTGTGAGTGAGTTCGGATCAAGAAGTTCGAATTTTTTTCTGATTGCAGAAGTGGATCCGAGGCCTTGGATCCATATGGATCCGAGCTTGGATCCAGAAGCTCGAAGTTTTCTCTGATTGCAGAAGTGGATCCGAGGCCTTGGATCCATATGGATCCGAGGCCTTGGATCCATTAAATCTGCACTTATTGCAGAATTTTTGCAATTTTCAGTTTGACCCCAATTCTTCAAAATACACCCTAGATCATTTCTATGTCAAAATAAACCATTCACGCACATGTAAAATGATCTAAACATGCATTCTAAACCTCTTTAATGCATCAAAAACCATAATTACTGAATTTGAGGTATTGAGATCTTTGATCAAACTTCGCCTTTTTCACCTCATTTGGTCTTTTTTTTTTTTTTACATTTTTTTCCAAAACCTACAAATGAAAAATAACAAAATTACTCAAACTTATACTTTAAACATAAAATCACTCCAAAGTAACACGAACTTAAACAAGCATTGGGTTGCCTCCCAATAAGCGCTTCTTTAAAGTCAATAGCTTGACTATATCACCTCATTTTTCAAGGAGGCTTAGTTAACGAATAATCCACCATTTTAAGCCTTGGTGGATCATTGTAAGGTGACTTAATAGAAAAAGCCACATGATCTAATGATCTGAGAGATGGAAGTGACTTACATATTCCAAGTGTTTCATAGATATTACCTTGAATATGCACCACTTGAGAACTTACCAAAGGAAATGTCATGAGAGTATCTTGAGCAGGAATACCTTTAGAACCTATACTTTCAATGCACTCCTCAAGAGGGGTGAAAAATGAGTCATTAAAACTCACATCTTGAGGTTCAAAGTTAGTTCCAAAGATATTATCATGTGAAATGGATATTTGCTCATTAAAACACTCTTGAGATTCATCATTTTCATCAAAATGCAATCCATTTTCACATACAACATTTCCACCATTCATGCTAGGATCATTTTGCAAATTATTAGAAGAAATAACTTCACACAATACATTCAATTGCTCATGTATATCACCAAAGTGAGAAGCTAATTCATCTAACCTTTCCTCAATCCTATCAAAACGGTCAGAGGTTGCATTTGCTAGCTTTTCTATGGCTAAATCAAATTGATTAGAAAAATTTTCTACAGCTAGCTCCCAAGATGCATTAGAATCATTAGCTAATGGTTCACTTTCTAACTCCCAAGGTAGAGGTGTATTAGCTAACTTCTCTATTGCCAACTCCCAAGATGGTTTTGATTCATATTGGACACTTTCAGGTTGGTAATCATAAAAACATGAATTATCACTATAAGTACATTGATTATTCCAACCATAAGCAGGAGAATTGCTCCAATTAGCACTATATTGATCAAAACAAGGATTGTAATGCTCTAATTCATCATAATAATCCACATTTTGTGCTTGCATACATGTATTAGTAGCATGATAACCTCCACACAAGTCACAAATCACATGATAAGAATTAAAAACATTAACATTCCTCCTCTGCTCAATTTCATGCATCATGGTGTCCATTTGAACTTGTAACTTAATTACATCAAATTTTGCCTTTAAGCACCTTAAACCATCTTCAAAAAACATACATTCAGTAAATTCTTGGTTACCTCTGTTGAAGGATTCTTGCACTTGGTAACCATCCATTGCCAATCTTCCACTTCTCAAGCTTTGTCCTCCAAATTGACCTACCCTTCTCATCACCTAAAATTGCTTTTAAACAACCTCAAAAGCAAAATTAGTAAGAAAAATAGGTAATGAAACACATACACATAAAATACAAAAATAACAGAAAATAACATTCACATTATAACTAATATTATGTCTAAACTAATAAAGTTGCTCTTCACACCGATATTGCCAAATCTTCCCCGGCAGCGGCGCCAAAAACTTGACGGGTATTTTACATACGTGCAAGCTAAAAAATACCGAATTACACCCGTTCACTGCAAGTATACAGATCAACTAGTAGTTTAGGGTATATATCGGGTCGATCCCACAAGGAAGAGTGAACAATTACCGGTATTACTAAAGCTTCTATATTATTTAGACTATCAATGAATTATAACAAATTTATCCTACTGAAATTATACAAAATGACAAATGAAAGTTCCTTAGGTTATGGTATCCCCAACTACTCATGCAAGTGCTATATTTGGATCATTAATTACTACATCTAGGCTAATTATGGTGAAATTTCCTTATGCATTTGAATCCTACTTTCGTAGTGAATCAATTATACTTATAACTAATTCATACCTATTCTCATGGTTATGAAATTAGCTACAAGTTCATTTTTTCAATGAAATTACATGAAATGAATCACTAAAAACCACATAGGTGCACCTCTACTTTCGTGAGTGTACTCCCTATGTTTAGCACTTCTTGAACTAGTGCTAAGTCTCAATTTTCATTGCAGAAATAACACCTTAGATAATCACAATCAATGGTACCAGATTAATCATGATTTAAGAAGCCAAAGTGCTAAATAACTTGCTCAAATCATAGCAGTCAAATAACCAAATAATAAACACTAACAATTATAGAAAGTTCAACCAAACCCAGGGCTTAAACTTTAGATACACATATTAAACACAAAATCCAGAACTTGTATATTAACTAAACTTGGAATCAAGTACAAAAGATAAAGAGTTTGGAAGGAATACAACCCTTGTCACATGAGCTTTCTTCCTTGCCTTCTTCATCCTCCATCTTCATCCTAATCTAGATAATAAACAAGAATGGACAGACTATACTACACTATACTAAGCTAAACTAACGCTAGAGAGATGAAAGAGCTACATTTCTGCAACTTCAAGCTTTCTCCCGTAGCTCACTCTCTATTTTCCTGCTATGAACTCCATTCTCTGCTATCTACTCCCCTCCTTCTTGCAATGAATTTGGCTCTTTTATGATGAAAGGTGGTCAAGAAATGAGGATTACATCTCCCTTTTACAGCTGGGAATGTTTCTCACATGTATAGCATCCCATGTGAGTTGGTGGAGGTGAAATTGAGTTTTCCGCGTAAAAAGCAGACTTCTCTGACCACAATCCGGCCAGGAATCCGGCCACAAATCCGGCCAAATTCCGGCCGGATTGCTACAGTAAATCTGGGCTGCTACAGTGATCCGAGCTGCTACAGTGCCTCGGATCCGTATGGATCCGAGCTCGGATCCACTAACCCAGAAACAGCCGAGGGTTCGGATGAATAGTGGATCCGAGTGTGGATCACTTGCTCTGTTTTTGGCCCAACTTCAACCGATCGTTTCTTGATGTTAGAGGCTGAACCAGCTCATGTCTAAAACATGACAGTTGTAGCCTTTTGAGTTATCTTTCCAATGCATCAAGAATCACCTCATTTGGATCTGTGTAGGCTGAGATATGACCGAAATACCCTTCCCTGCTCCATGCCTTGTTCCAGTTTCGACCAATAGCAATTGACTCTGTACTTCGGCTTTTTGACCTGAAAAACCTTCAAACTGGATTCAGATGTCTTCACCAAAGTTGTAGATCTATCTCTTATCTTCAAATGGGTTCAAGAATCATCCAAATCCGATCATTGTAACTCAAGTTATAGCCGAAATACGAAAATGTGTCAAAACTGTCAAAAAACACAAAATCCAAGTAAAAAGTGATAAAAACCTCATTTAATTGAACAAAAGCATTTTTCACCAATTATAGCCAAAATGATTCATATTCTTCCAATAATATAACCAAAGTGACTAAAAATAATATGAAATGTCATACAATTATTACGTAAATTAGTCACTTATCATTGGGCTTTTAAGAAGAAAGAAACGTACAGAGGCTTACAACAAGGAGTAATTCGGCAGCCTTGTTACTATTTTGTGGGGCCCACGGAGAAAAGTTAGGCAATTGTTTTAGAATAGGGAACTTCGTTCTTTTGGTTTCGTCCAATTCTTTCGTTTATTTATTTGCCCTTTTTTCATTTCTTCGGAGGGCGGGAAACATAACTTTGTTTTAGAATAATTACTTCTGTAATTTTGCATGGGATTTCCTCCATGAAAATGAACTAAGTTTTTCTAGTCGAAGGTCAATTTGAGGACTCGGTTCCGAACATCTGTGAGATCTAATTATTTTACTTATTTCTTTTATTTATTGGTATTTGTGTGTTTTCTGATTCAATTGCTTATGCTTGTTATGTTATTTGAATGCCAAGGGCCCGATATTCGAATTAATTTAATGATCTAATGTCAAATTAATTGATTGAATCCGTAATTGTTCAATTGATTAATACCAGTGGCGACTAGCGTGATTGGTTTCATGTTAAGGAAACGCATGATCTAATTTAAACAAACCCTCGTAGCGTGTTTGTTGGTTATGGTTGGGCTTTTCTAATCATTAATGCAATCGAGTAATTAAATCCTACGGTCGTACTTAGGGTTATTTCTTAGTTAGGGAAATAGTTAATGGTCGTACCTTGACTATCGAAAAGGTAAGGAAAGACTGGTTGTTTATCGCGTGTATGACAACTATAACCAATCTAATAATGAGTAATTGAATTATCTTTGCATCAATGATCAGTTGAATGGACCGTGTCTGAAAAGTTGCACCTTTGGCTAGAGTCATATTGGTTCTTGATTAATTCTTGTTTATTTCTATTAGTTATTTCATTAGTTAGTTAATTAGTCATTTTATATTCTCCAAAAATTCCCCCATACTTCGGACTCTAAAAGAAATAAATTATCCCCAGTCCCTGTGGATTCGACCCTACTTATCACTATCTACAGAAATTTTATTTTATTTAAGCAGGTATTTATTATTGTACAGGTTCGACACCTGTCAATTTTTGGCGCCGTTGCCGGGGACTGGTGCCAGATTAATTTGTTTCTTCTTGAGTTCATCTTATTTTTATTTTTTTTTATTTATTTTTCTCTTATTTTTTTATATAGTTTATGGCTTCTAACACTCCGTATTTTGGTGATATACTGGATTTTGTTTCCAGAGAAGGCAATGAGGCTTGTTTTTTAGCTAAGTTTGCATATTCAGAGGCACTAAACTCTATTAGAGAAAGAATGGCTGCTGCAACCTGTAAAATTTGTTATGCCAGGGATCATTCAACCGGTATGTGTCCCGAATATCAAGATAATCTGAGTGTCCCACTCAATAATTATGGAGATTTTTCACCCTGGTCTCAACCGTGGTATAACCCTAATCCAAACGGGTATGATCAAGGATGGTGGGATAACTCCAGTTATAATTATACAACAGGGCCAATGAATTTTCAGCAGTATGAGTCTCAAGAATCATCATCTATGTCAGGTATGTCTCTTGAAAAAATAGTTGAATCAATAGCTACTAATACATATCAATTCCAACAGGAGACACAAATGAGAAATGGGATGATGAAGGATGCAATGAATAATCTGGCAAATCAAATATGTCTATTGACATCCAGAATAAATCGATTGGCTTCTCAAATTGAAGAATTGCCCTCGAAAATCATTGTTGATTTTGAAGAAAATGAGAGTGCAATTTGTTTGACTAGTGATGAGGAGATGCAAGAGTGTCAAAATGAGAGATCTACAGATGCAGTTGAAAAAGAAGCCGAAAAGGAAGAAATGGAACCCCAACCGCAACCCATTCAAGTGAAAGAATCCAGTGAAGAATCATCAAATGTGGTCACACCTCCTCCATTCCCTAATCCGCATTTTCTTAACTCTTACTCTATGATTTCTGTTAATGAGATTGATTTTGTTATACCGGAAGTTTTTGAGTCTCATGACAGAAATAAGTTAAGAGTAGCTATGGTCAAATATCTTGAACCGTTGAGTGCTCTTGATGGAGGAGTGGATGAAGAATTAAGATCACTGCTTGATTATTTGGCACCATCTACTAGTCCAAGGAAAACCGTAGCTCGTGTGCTCAAGGATTACTCTATTTACAAGGGTTATCAGGACTATATAAAGGATGAAACATTGAAACGAACCACAAGATTTTATCCTCCCTGAGCAAAGATGACAATGTCTAACCAAAAACGTTAAAGAAAGGCGCTCTTTTGGGAAGCAACCCGAATATTGATTTTATTGTTTTTAGTTGTTTATTTCTTTCATTTTGTCATTTCTCCGTTGGGTAGTATCAATGCTAATATCTCCTCCACTATTACCAGGAAGTGAAATCTTGGCGTGCCCACACGGTGATTGTGTCTCCTGAGATCAGAGGACGAAGACTAATCTTGGCGCGCCCACGCGGTGTTTGTGTCTCCTGAGGTCAGAGGATATTTTGTAATCTTGGCATGCCCACGCGGTGTTGGACGACCCAAACCATGTTTTGGCAAAAATAAGAAAAAAAATAAAAAAAATTATTAATTATTCAGTAGTATTATTATTATTACTATCATCAAAAGAAAAAGAAAAGATTATTCTCTTTCCAATCCAAAGGAAAAAAAAATTTATTTTATTATTACAAAACAAAAAAAACAAAAAAATAAAAAAAATAAAAAAAATAAAAAAAAATTTTTAAAGTAATTTCCAATTTGGACGATTTACGTTGGAGTAATTTTGAAAAAAAAAGAAAAAATATTTCCCTTTTCTCTTTTCTTCTTTTTCCTTCTTTTCTTTCTTTCTTTCTTTCTTTCCTTCTCTTCTTTCTTCCTTCTTCCCCGCTGCCCCTGTTTTCCCCTTTTTCTTCTTGTCCTTCATTCGTCCGCCGCCGCCGCCGCCGCTAGCTCCTCCTCCAAAGCTCGCGGCCCCCACCATCAACTCTCCTCAGCTCAGCTCGCCGCCACCAGCCACCATCGTGCCCACAACCGCGCGCGTGGCTGAGCCTCCGCCGCTGCAGCTTCACCCACAACCAGACCAGCTCGCGCGCCTCCTCTTCAGTCGCGCGACTGCCGCTAGCGCGCTTCCAGCACGCCGCGCCGCTCCTCCCTCGCGAGCTCACAGCCGCCACAGCTCTCGGCCACCTCAGCTCAACCGCCAATCCAGCGCGCAGCGCCGCAGATCTTCTTCCTCGCACGCTGCGGATATTCTCCATCGCACGCCGCCGCCTGTTCCAGCTCCAGCTTCGCTCATGGCACCTTCTCCCTCGTGTCAGTTTCTCCTGCGCTTGCGGGCTACCACCAGCCCATCGCCGCCCACAGCCGACAGCGCGCGGCCCTCTCTCGCTCTGCTCCACCACGCGCGCAACTCCAAGCGCGCCGCTACCTATTGGCCTCGTGACCGCCACTAGCCGTCGCTGGTCAGCTGCTCACGCCATCCCACCTGTCCAAGTTGACAGGTGGAGGTATTCCCTTTTCAACCTCGATTAGTATTTTTCTAGTTCTTCTAATGCTGGAATTTGCATTTTTGGGTTTCTTGATAGCTAATAGCAGGGGGTGATTGAGGCATTTTTTGGGGTTCATTTAGAACTGAATTGAGTTTAATTGCTGCTAGATTGTTGACCGTTTGATTAATTTTTCCCTGTGACTCACCAGTGGTACTGGTTGATTAATTTTAAAGTTTAAGTTCTTGCAGTTGAGTTGCTGCCATTGAATTTAATTCTTTCCTGTCTGTGCACCAGTGGTACTGGTTGCAGTGTTGCTTTCCATTTCTTAATCCTCTGTACTGGCCTGCTTATTTGATTCTTGAGTTTTGGTGCCTGAACTGTTCTCGAATTCTAACCATTGGTTGTTGCCATTGCCTGTTGCTTGGCCCAATTGCTAAGTTTTGATCGTTTGAGTTGGGTATTTGACTGTCCAATTGGAGGCAGTTGTTGAGATTTTGGGTGGATTTGTGTCCAATTGCTGAAATTTGTTGCTTTGTTTAGTCACTCACACTGTTCCTAGTTTGTTCGAGTGAAATTGGTTGGACGTCCCTTGCCCGTGGAGTTTAACTGTTACATTGTTTGGGGTGATTTTCTGGTATTGATCGAATTGTTGGGCATTATTTGGGGTTTTGGCTGCTGGAGACCCCTATTGCACCCTTAGTTGAGTAATTTTCTGGGTTGGTTTGTTGAATTAGTATTGCCATTGGTTGACTCTAAGTACCTTGTTTGGGGAGTATTCGGTTTTGTGATTTCAATTGCTAAGCTCATTGGAGCACTTGCAGAGATTTTGAGTTGCATTATTTCTGCATTGACTAATATTCGGACCACCATTGCTTATTGTTTGTAATAGCTGCTTTGTTGAGACTTTCGCCTAGTCCTTAGGTGCCTGAAGTTTCCATTTTCTTGATTGGGGTGGTCCTTTTTGTTGCTTCATTATCTGTGCGAGGCACCAGTGGTACGGGTTGGGGTATTTTGACTGCATTTGTTCATTCTCCTTGGTTGGCTGCTTGATTGAAAGCTCAGAGCTTGTGACTAAGTTGTTATTGCTTAAATTCTAACCTGCTATTACTGGACTTGCTGAATTTTAGGGGACATTTGTTGCGATTTTGGGTAGAATTGGGTTCATTTGTTTAGATTTGTTGATTTATTTAGACTCTATTACCACTTCTAGTCTGTTTGATCGCCATATTCGTTGGAATTGACTGCGTTCAAGCACATTGTTGGACGTCCTCGGCCATTGATTGAAACTGCTGCATTGTCTGGAAATTTGCTGGTTTGATGTTCTCTGTTGCACTCTAGTTTGCCTGGATCAAGACGCACGTCGTCGGAGCTCTCCTTCCCTCTACAATCTTTCACTGCCGCGCACTACCGTAGCACCATTTTCACTCCACCGTTCCCACCTATTCCATAGCCGCCCGAGACCTTCCACCACGTATTCAGGGAAGTGTAGTTGTCCTATTCGTTTTCTTTACTTTATGATCTCCATTGAGGACAATGTCGGATTTAGGTGTGGGGGGGGGAGAGCTGTGGTACAGCTGGTATTTCTGGTGTTCAGTTTTTAGTTTTTTTTCTTTTCCTTTATTTTCGTTGTTATTTGTTCTATTTTTCGTTTATTTTCTTTTTACTTTTATTAGCAATCAGCTCTTTTGTGACTACCAAGGTTTGATGATGGTTGTTGTCTCTAATTCTGATGTTGCCAAGTTTTAGTAATAAAAGGGTATCAAGTTAATGGGGTTAAGTTCAGGAACATCTTTCTGGTGAATATCAGTAATTGCTTGACTTTTCTAATTTTTTGTTAACTTTTCTAGGCATAGGGAATGATTGTTGGCAATTTTCATGTGAATTGGTCCAATTATTAATTTTAGTTCTCCATATTTGAAAATTTGGGGCTGACTGCTGTTATTTTTTGTGTTGTTTTTAGTTATTGTGCTATATGATTGTAAATAAGAGGTGACTGTACTCCGCTAGTTATTACTACTGAGTAACCGGGGATCTTCACCTAAAGTGTCGATTCTCGCGTCAAAAGGTAGTAATTGCTATGAGTGCGTGGTCCCGTAGCGATTGGAGCTGAGTAACCGGGCTCCTCCATCTATCAAATGTTGGAGTTCGCGTCAAAAGGCTCTAATGGCTAGAAACTAAGTCTTTTGTTATTATTGAAAAAGAGGAAAAAAAAATTTTTTAAAAAAAGAAAAATAGAAAAGCGTGATGAAAAAGGTGAAGGTTGTGTAAGTGTGTGTCTAAAGTCAGCTTACCGATCTATGGGTTAATGTTGAGATTTGGATTAATAGTTGGACAATTTGCTGATAAATGTGAGCAACTATTCCTTTTCCTTAGATTAGTTTGCTTTAACTTGGAGGAGTTGGTGGTTAAGAGACTAACCGGGATGGTTTTTCTTGAATCTTAACTTGTGATGCTTGATATATATATATATTTTTTTTTTTGGGTATCTTGGCAATACGGCAGTTGGAGCAATGCCCATTTTTAAATATTGGTGTTATTTGTCGTCCCCATGCTTGAGGGCAAGTATGATTTAGGTGTGGGGGGAATTGATAGGGTGTTAATTGTTAGTTATTTTATTGTTAATTTTCCCCTTTATCCTTGCCAAATATTGTTTTAATTATTAATATTTACTTATATTTGGTATTGGATTCAATTTCAGGGAGTGGAACAGAAAAACACAAAATAGGAGGGACTTTCGGGAGACAATGGAGACTTCAAACAACCGGACCCACATGGTGCTACAAAGGGATTGCATGTCCTTTGCTGATGAGGAGATTGGAGTACGAAGGTCAATAGGAAACAATAAGGGAATTGGGCAGAGTTTGACTTCTGGTCAATGTTTTCAGAACCGGACCGGACCGGCCGGTTCGACCGGTTGGACCGCGAACCGGCCATGTCACCGGTCCGGTCTAATGCTAAAGCCAGAAGTTCATGGAGAACCGTTGAAACCCGGACGAACCGTGCGAACCGTTAAGAACCGTGAACCGGCGGTTTTTTAAATTCTTCAACAAAATATCAAGAATGGTATAGCTAAGATTCGAACCTGGGTCTTCAAGTTTAAATATGACAATCTTACCGCTAGACTGTACTTAAGTTTGTTAAGAATTCTACTTGACTAAAAAATATATTAAAACATCAAGTTCTTCTCTTATTTTTTTTTTTCAATTTTTTCTTCTTAACCATTTTTAACCCAAATATCCACAACAAGATTTTCTCAAGTCTTCACCATTATTATCTGGTTATTATCTTTAGCAGATTGTAAACAAGTTGAAAATTTCAACTTTTCTTGTTTTCCAACATTTTAGTAAGTTTAATTTTTTTCTTTTCAAGGTTTTTTTCTATATTATTATCTTTAGTTGATTTTTTGCATTTTCTTCTTTTTCCCCTCAATTTTCATATGTTTCCCTCATTTTTGTTTTATTTTTATTCGATTAATTAAGGATGAAATTTTTGCAAAAGTAGTGCACATCCGTGTAGGAATTGGGTAGGAATTACAAATAATAACATTGGGTTGGTCAAAAATATGGTAGTTGGCACATAATCGAAGCTATTGATAATTGAATTTAAAATAATTAATGGTATAGGATCATTGAATTTAATATAACATGTTAATTAGTAATGTTTAGTAGCAATTAATTTTTTATGTGTTTAACTGTATATTTGTTTTTAAAAAATTTTTTGTTTTTTTTAGTTTGAGCAATTAGATTTATATTTTTATAATAAAATTTTAACTTTTTCAGCTTAAGTTGATGAAATTGTGAAGGTGGTGTGGTTGCTTATCATGCCACTGATAAAAGTTTGCTATTCAAATAGTTTGTCTTAACTTGAACTCTTTTATGGATTTTTTTAAGGGTTGTAAAAGAATTTCAATATTTAATTAATTTATTTTTTGTGTTTTTATTTGTGATAATTGGTGCACATTTGGATTGTATCTATTTATGTTTATAATGAATTTATGAAAACTTGTGGTGAATTATGATATTTTAATTATATTTATCATTCCATGTTTTGTGTATAATTTTTAGAAAATTTATTATTATCATAACTTAAATTAAGTTATGTTGGTAAAGTTCAAGTGTAGAATGAAACCTGCTTAGTACTTAACACTAAAAAAAAAAAAAAAAACAGTGAACCTTTGAACCGGCCGGTCGGACCGGTCGAACCGCGAACCGGCCACCTCTCCGGTTCACTGACCGGTCCGAGTTTAAAAACATTGCTTCTGGTAACCTTTCACTCAATTCGGCGGGGACCACGGAGTATGAAGCATTAGTCATGTTGGGCTTTTAAGAAGAAAGAAACGTACAGAGGCTTAAAACAAGGAGTAATTCGGCAGCCTTGTTACTATTTTGTGGGGCCCACGGAGAAAAGTTAAGCAATTGTTTTAGAATAAGGAACTTCGTTCTTTTGGTTTCGTCCAATTGTTTTAGAATAGTGTGAATACCCGTGCTATGCACGGTGCTGGTATTATTGAAAAAATGAAAATAAAAGGGTGAATTAAAAAATAGTACAAATTGTCTAACAATAGTTTGAAATATGATAGAATGTGTATATTATTTAAAAATTACCTTTTTTCGGATGATAGATCATGAAAAAATAATAGAAATTTATATGAATAAAAATGAATGTAATTAAATGTTGTTAAAATGAAATACTTACAAATATTATGCATTCGATTTGATAATCTTGCATGAAGGTGTGAACACTCTTCACACAAATCAACTTTTAGTACGAAAGCCAAAATTGGTGATTTAATTAATTCTGTTGAATTTTATGGAATGCGTACTACAAATGAAAATGCACGATCTTTGCATGAATTGATTTGTTGGTTGAACAACCTATCATCATTGTCCTGAGAATTAAGTATGTGCGAAATTCAAAATTAGTGTATTTTTTTTACATAGTTTACAAATAGCATTATAAAAAATAAACATATATCAAGAAATTCTACCTTCCTTTATAATTCTCTGAGATAAGAAGCATTACAATCAAATATGAATCGTGCATGTCTGTCATGTAGATTAAGATGCATGTTACCACTGGAATCTTTGATTTGTATGTTAACATTGTACCTGTTTGACAAATAAAATGTTATATACAATACAGAAAAATTTGTTGAAATTAAAGGTACATGAAATTAATTATCTAACAACAGTGTCGACCACGTCATTACAATGCATACACACTGTTTTTAAAAACGACTTTCACATAGTTATCCACAATTTTTGCATAGCTCATAGAACATGTTTTCTATGTTAATGCTTTGAATGTAAGCAAGTATTTGAAATTATTTAACCTAGTAAGAATGAAAAAAAGTATAGGTTATGATTATAAATTTAAAAACTTTATGTAGTAATTAAATTAAATAGAGTAATTAAGTTTACCGTACGCATGATTGTATATTCGGATATTCATATTTTTTTTGAATTTGCTATTAACAATGCTTGTGATGCTGTAAAATTGCTTGACCTCAACCACGTAACTAACTTTCGAGCACATGTATTATTTTCAAACCTACAATTTTTTGAAATACATGTTGATAAGAGTATAAAACAACATTAAAAGTTTGATGTAGTGTTACTGATGGAACTCACCAACTGCGCAGGTATCGAGCAAAATCTAAATTATGATGATATACAATTTGCTAGCTCCAATTGTACAAAGTGATGGTCCTGCAGAGTATGGTTATATTCGCTAAAAAACTATTCAATTGTATAGAGTATAAATAAAAGCATTTGATTTACCTCTGAAATTTCGTACGCAAATACCACATGCTAGTAAAATATTATTTTTTTTTGAAGCAGACTGATATATAGGATTTGTAGTATATTCAATAACTTGATACTCAAATCACCGATGAGGCAAAGTTTGTCTAAATAAGCTTTACAGTGTCCTAACTCCTTTAAAAAAAAAAAAAAGCACTAAATAGTCCTAATTGGCATCGCAAGTTACGACAACGTGCCAGTGCCATCTAGGTCTAATTTTTTTTTGTCAAAATCTAGTCCTAATTGGCTCTGCTGTTTCTTGATCATGTTGTATGCTTGCGAATTAAAATTGTATTAAAATAGCATATGAATGAGCATTTGTCTTTAATTAAAGAGTAAAAAGGATTTAAAGTATAAATAACAAACTATAAACGATTTATGAAGTAGATTATGTGAAAGTTTTAAATTTTAAATTTGACTGGTGATAGGGTTGGTTATAACCCACTACTTTTATGTATTAAAATAAAAACAAAAATCTATAACCCACTACTTGTTACGTTCTTGGGATTTTTTTAGGGTTAAATACAGTAAACCCCTTAACTTTACATTTAGCTGCACTTTACCCCCTCAACTTTACATTTAGTTGCACATTTGTGATTTTTTTGAAACGTGATTGTAATTTGCAAAGCTCATTTGTAGGGGTGGTTATAGGGTTAGTGTGGTGACAAATATTTATTAATTATAAAAATTTAACATTGTATTAAAATAGCATACGAATGAGCATTTGTCTTTAATTAAGGAGTAAAAAGGATTTAAAGTATAAATAACAAACTATAAACGGTTTATGAAGTAGATAGTGGGAATGTTTTAAATTTTAAATTTGATTGGTGATAGGGTTGGTTATAACCCACTACTTTTTATGTATTAAAATAAATATAAAAATTTAGAAAAAAGAATGAGAAGTTTGGAAGTCATTGAGAGGGTCTCTGCTAAAAACCCCTTCTGCAATACATATAGATATAGATACCTAGGCCGGGTCCGGACCGGAATTCATTATTCCGGACCCGGATCCGACCCGTTTATCCGACAGGCCTTCTACTCTATATTCAGGATCTGAATCCGACAGGTCTCAGATCCGGGTTGGGTTTACCCGAAAAAATTTATCAAAACTTACAATTTCTAATAAAAATGAGAAAAAATATATTTGTAAACTAATTTCTAACTAATACAAAAAAAATAAAAAATAAAAGAAATCAAATTGACTTTACTCAAATACATCACTCTAATCAAATTATATTGATAAATATATATATATTTTAAATTATTAATCCATTTATATCCAGATCCGGGTCTAATACGGGTCGGAATATTATATTCCGTATCCGACCCTTTTTTTTGTTTGACAAAATGGATCCGGATCCGGGTCCGGGTAACGGAATTAAATCCCTACCTGTACCTGTAATAATTTCACAGATCCGGTCCAGGTCAGGATCTAGACCCGAACCGTTGACAGACCTATTTATACCGGAAGCTCTCGCTTTTCCTCTTCTCTCCTCAACCCTATTGCAAGCCTTAGAAAAAAAAAAATAGATCAAAATAAAATCTTTCAAAAGGATCATCAAAATTCGAGTCCCAAGACAAGGTGCCAAGATAATAAATTCCTTGTAAAAGGTAATTACCTAAATAAGCTTTACTTTATCTACGGGTAGAAACCAAAGGGTCGGAAAGGTAGTAGAGAGGCGAATGAGGAGGATGGTTGTGATCCGTATATTCGGAATATTTTTGGACCTTATTTGGGTGTTTTTTCTATTTAATTTTAGTAACTTTTTATATTTTTTTACTAAATATAAATGTTATCTAATAACGCAACTTGAATTAGTTTTTTTAATTATTCATTGAATCATAGGTAATTTAAAATATACAAAATTCTCACGGTATGATATAACGAAAGAAAGGAACTTTCCTAGAATGGGACAAACTTACATAAGCAATTGTAAGAATATATGACAATTAAACACAATTTAGGAAGTATTCATCCACGAGTGGGGATTTTATTCCTTTGTTTTTTTCAAAATAATATATTTTGATAGAAATTGACACCATCTCAAACTTTCAACTTTTTCAACAAAAATTATTTTACTATTTTGATTTGAAATGTGGACGGGTGAGAATTCTAGTACTTGTACAAGTGAATAAGACATGTCTAGTTACGACAATCTATACATGGAAATAAATTCCTGTGATTTATAATCTCCATAATCATGATCATTTTCTCCAATTAATCAAGAATCTTCAATCACTTGATTGATTTGGATTAAAGCATTTATTAATTGTAACCACTAATTGTATTTGGATGCGATTCCCTATTTAATATCTTTCTTTCTCAATTCTTAGCGTATAGACATATCCAACTACTAGTTATAGATATATAGGCGATTCTATGAAATCTTAAAATAATTCAATGTTTTTTTTTTAATCTGTCTGCTGCATATATATTGAATCAAAATTCTTCCTAGGTTGTCTTAGATCGTCCTGTTGGCTAGCCATGAAAAACTCCGACTGCTACATATTTATCGGCCTCGCTGGGGTCTATATGTCATTGATGGGAGCATTACTTTGGATAGACATTAACAAGCCGAATTCCCCAGAGATCAGCATCGACTCCATTGGACTCCAGAATATCAACATATCTTCTGATCATGTAACTGCCGATTGGGATTTCAATTTTTTAATCAAAAACAGTAACGATTTTGGCTTTTCCTATCTATTCACAGCTTCCTTGTATTATGACAAAACTTACAAACTCCGCAACTTAGCCAGAGCTGAAACTTTTCTCGCGGATTCTAATAGTCCAACTTTCTCGCAAGGTGGAAAAAATCAGACCACTTTTACAGTACGATTTGAACGTGTTTCAGTGCCCATTGACGATAAGTTGATCTCCAAGAACGAAAGTGGAGAAAATTCAGAATTTTCGGGTGCCCATTTGGGTCTAAATCTGGAGGGGGATATCGAACCTGCACCGAAAACAAGTTTGTCGCCGATAATGCGTCGGGCCGTATGCCCCCTCTATGTCGAGTTTTCAGAGTTGAAGGTTGGTATCTCGTCGGATTCTGCCACTGGAGTTGCTACACATGTCTATTATGGCAAGGATAGTCATCGTTTGTCTTTGGATAGCGTGATTTATAAGTTAGGATATTTGTTTAGTAACAAGTGTAGAAGACTTAGTGCTATGTGATTTTTCAGAATCCCAATTCTTCCAATAGCTCGATCTCTTTCATTTCTATTCAATATGTAATGATTACGTCTTTGGAACTGAAATTTAGATCTTTCGAATTCCTTACTCTAGTCATTGGCTTTTCGTAAAAAAAATTTTTTTTTTAAATATTCTCTAAATACATTTGTAAACTTTATCAAATGGAAGAACATCAGCTGAAAATTTTTCTTTACAAAAAATTTTTCATGGAAAAATTCGAGAATTTGTTTCTGTCGTACAAAAAAGACCTTCAGTTCGTCATATTTTGCTACGAATCCAGGAACTATTTTTGTTTGGTCTGGAACTTGAACGGGCCCCCTCTGGAATTTGGAACTAAGAAGAGAATTTGTTCTTTCCGGAGCTTAAAACCGGGAAGTGTTCATGGAGTCATGGAGCAAGAGACTGTTTGAGAGAACGGCAATAACATCATCCAAAACATAAAGTCCTATGCCAACAAAAAGTCCTACTCCCATGCCGATGCACAGCTAAAATACTAGTCTAAATTTGGATGAGAAAATATGGAGCAGCAATTGAAGGACTTTAAAGATTATTTCAAGACTAAACTATATCCATACTAAGATAGTCCGAAATTTAGGAGAAATATCTTTCCACAAATTGGGTTGATATTATGTCAATGCATAGAAAAGTAACAAACATCCGACTCCTACTGCAATAATTTTTCTGATCGTCACCCCCCAATATTCTCTTAGATCTTTTAATAGCGGTAGGAAGGTTAAAACAACCCGTCTTTTGAAATCAGAATTCTTCAAATATAGCCTCAGGCTATCGTCTGTGACCCGGCCATGAAAGTTTTCTTCTGCTTTTTTGCTGGCATTATAGTCGGCGGCGCATTGGTCTCACTCTTGGGGACAGCTATTTTCGTATGTAATTACAATCCGTCTGCCCCAAAGATCAGCATAGACTCCGTCCCACTCCAGAATGTTAAAGTATCTTCTGATCAAGTAACTGCTGATTGGAATTTCGATTTTTCTATCAAGAACTCCAACGAGTTTGGATTTTCCTATAAATTCAAAGGCACCTTATATTATTATTTTTATTACGAATACGGTAGATCATCCAGTTCTGAAATTTTCGTTGCAGATGCCATTAGTCCAACGTTGTCACAAGGTGAAGAAAATCAGACAACTTTTATGGTGAGATTTGAAGGAGTTTCAGTTCCCATTTGCGATAAGTTGAAGGATGGTGGTGGAAATTCACAACTTTCGTATGTCTCTCTAGAGCTAACTCTGGAGGGGGATGTTGAACCTGTGCCTAAAAAAAGTTTGTCACCGATTATGCGTTGGGCGGTAAGATCTCTTTCTGTCGAATGTTCAAAGTTGAAGATTGGTATTTCGTCAGATTCTACTACCGGAGTTGCTACAAAGGTCTATTATGACAAGGATGGTGATTGTTACTCTTGGTGGAATAATTTTTTGCTTGGATGAGGGACTGGTGCCCATGGATGAGTGGCTGGTACCGTCCAGTCATTGACCCAAGATCTCGATCTGAGCCATTGGTTTCAATTGATTTCAAAATGCACTATATATGATCATATTTAGTGCATCGGAGACTTCAAGTCAGTACAGGGGAAAATAAGAACAGAAGTTTGAGAATAGATGTTAGGGTATAAGAGTTCATATTCCCACCATCTGAACTGTGTCGATTTTGAGGACTAGAATATGATTTCACCTTTGAATAGAGTGGCCAAGAACGAACATTATTGACTGATATTTTGTTATGTTAGATTAATATGAAGCTAGTACGTTTGTTTGGGTGCCTATTTGTTTTTGGATTCGATAAGTGGTCCGATCAGGTTTTAGATTAAAATGGTCAGGATGATTGAAATGAATGTACCTGTAAAAACATTGCCCGAACCACTTCCAATATGGGATTTAATTGTCATGGCATTTCTGTGGACTGTAGAGATATTTTGTTGCAGTATACCGAAGAAGATGATCCTGATGGATATTTTACTTGGCTTAAATCCCGTCGTGCTAATGCGTGATATATTGACCTGTTTTTCCAATTGACCATCCTTGCTTAACTACTCTGACTCTTTATAGGATTGAGTTGTGTAAAATATTCTTGCAAAGGTGGCCATGATTTTTGTTATATGTTATGCTTCAAAAGTAACATTTTGTTGATAGGGCATAGAAAAGTATGAAAAGGGTAAACTCGGTGCAAACTCTTCAGACAGGAAAACTTCCTATTATCCACGGGATTATACCCGATTCTGTCCCAGTGATACATGTTCAGATGAAATTTTATCAAACAACATTCTAAAAAAAGTAGGGTAAATTACATATAACCACCCCTTGTAGTTTCATCTTTTACCATATGACCTCTCTAATAATTCAAAACGTCCACTTCACCCCCTATTATTTTATGTAAAGTGAAGACTTGACGAAAAATAGCCTATATAATGTTGTTAGTTGAAATACCATTAATGTCCTTACTTATATACTAAATCAATCGATGACTTAAACAACTCGTATAAAAGTATAGGGAGATTATATGGATAAATGCAGAAATTACAAGAGGTAAAATGGATATTTATACAAACTTTAAGGGTGTTACATGGATATTAAGATTTTATTGGTATAAACACCATAACTAATTTGCCATTCCCTCTCTTTTTTACTTTACATACAAGAGAGTTATGTGGCTATTTTTAAAAACCTTAGAGAGATCATCTATGTAAAATCACAGGAGGTTAATAAGTAATTTATCCAAAAAAAGTACACTTTACGAGTAGTAAAGGGATTTATCCTGTAATTTAGGGATTTATATAGATACATAGCATCCTATAATTTATACAGGTAAGTAATTTTTCTTTCTAAAGCTTTGAGAACTACATTTTGGATAACAAAATAAAGAGTAACAAGTGAAAGATTAAAAGGGCGTATAGACAATAAATTATTTTAGTAATACAAGAAAAATTCCAGGACAACAATGTTAGTGAAAGTTTGGATGAACGTCTGATGTGGAAGGGGAGTGGTGTTAAGAAAAAAGCCGGGTGTAGAGACTAATTAGTGGAAATAGAACTCTAGTTATAAGTTACAAAAACACATCCATTCTCTAGTAGTATATTGATATGTTCACAGCCAAAATTAAGCAATTAAGTTAATCCGAAAATTAAACTAAAGAAAGTTTGATACAGCTATACATACATTGGAACTAGTATGAATACCCGTGCTATGTACAGTGCTAATATTATTAACAAAAATTAAAAGAGGGGGTGAATAAAAAAATTAATTAAAAAATCGTACCAGTATAATTAAAATGTAAGACTTGTCTAGCAATAATTCAAAGTATAACAAAAATATGTATATCATTCAAATACTACCTACCTCTACTTTCTTGAGAATTAAGAGCATGCAGAATTCGAAATTAGTGTATTTTTACACAGTTTATAAATAGTATTATAAAAATAAATATGTTTCAAAAAAATTCTACTTTCCTTTGCAATTCTCTAAGATAAGAAGCATCACAATGAAATACAAATCGTGCATGTCTGTCTTGTAGATTAAAATGCAAGTTACCGCTGAAATCTCTGATTTGTATATTAACATTGCTCCTGTTTGAGAAGAAAAAGTTTTATACAGTACAGAAAAATATGTTGAACTTAAAGGTACATGAAATTAATTACCCAACAATGGTGTCAACTACGTCATTACAATGCATATACACTATTTTTGCAAAATGACCTTCACATAGTTGTCCACAATTTTTGCATATCTGATAAAACATGTTTTCTATGTTAATGCTCTGAATCTAAGTAGGTATTTGGAAATATTTAACCTAGTAAGAATGAAAGAAGGTACAGGTTATGATTATGAATTGAAAAATTTGTTCAGTAATTAATTAAAATGGAGTAATTTTACTATAGCCATGGTTTTGAATTGAGGCACCATTAAAGTGTTTGTAGGTGGAATTCGTCCATTGTGAGAGCATGATAGGTAGTGTTTTTTTTCTTACTGTATTTGGTTTGTAGGTGAGAGTTCCTTATCAATTAGTTGTTACTATTAGTTGTGTGATAAAATGTCAAACGTGATTTATAATTTGCAGATGTAATTTGTAGGGAACATGATTTGTAGGGGTTGTTATTATCGGTTAGTTAAGTTATAAAGATTACTAAATTAAAAAAATCTAAAATTGTAGTAAAAATAAAAGTGTCTAAAATTGTATTGAAAATTGTAATGGTGATGTAAGCAAATATATTTGGGCAAATAACTTACAATCCAAACACACTCAATATTTCAAGACTAAATTATCTTATATTAGTAAATAAAATATTAGAAATTTATGATAACGGTTTAGCAATTTGTACTACTTAATTAGTAATTAACACTATATTATATCCGTCATTAGTGCAGATTTATAACAATAAGACAATTTTGTTTATAACAACAAGGTTATCTGCTATCTTTCAAGGGAGAAACCAGAAGTTGGGATAAAATTATCTCAAGGGAAAAGTAACCAATATCCTACTCCCACTGTGATACGTCATTCTTGTTGATATTCATTATTTACTTCATTAGGACCCTCTAACATCTACAAACCCGTTTTCATGATCTTTCAATAGCCGTAAAAGGGTTTAACAGCCGATAATATTCTTTCAAAAGCCGTAAAAAGGTTAAACAACCCATTATATTAAATCAAAATTCTTCCAATATAGCCTTAGGTTCCCTGAGATAGCCCTTTCGGCCGGCCATGGAAAAATAAAAGCCCAACTACGTGTGTTCTAGCATTATTATAGTGGCCATCGCTTTCTCAATTATTGCAACGGTAATTTGCATAGCAATTAAAACGCCGGATGCCCCATGGATCAGCACAGACTCCATAGCGCTCCAGAATATTAACATCTCGTCCGATCAAGTAACTGCAGATTGGAATTTCAACATTTCTATCGAAAACACTAATAAGATTGGCTTTTCCTATAAGTTCAAAGCCTCCCTATATTATTACTAAACTGACGGATTCGGCGACAGAAACAGTATACCAGATTTCGTCGCCGATGCCATTAGTCCTACTCTCTCACAAGGTGGAAAAAACAAGACAACTTTTACAGCACGATTTGAGGGTGTTTCAGTGCCCATTGACAAGAAGTTGAAGAACGAAGGCGGAGAAAGATATGAACTTTTGAATGTCTCTCTGGAGCTAAAACTGAAGGGGATGTTGAACCTATACCTAAAAAATGTTTGTCGGGGATAATGCGTTCGGCAGCAAGTTCTCTTTCTGTTGACTGTTTAAAGTTGAAGATAGGTATTTCGTCAGATTCTACTACTGGAGTTGCTACACGGGTGTATTATGGCAAGGATTGTGATTGTAACTCTTCGTGGAATAATTTTTTTCTTGGATGAGGGACTGTTGCCCATGGATGAGGGATTGTTATTCTGAATGGAGTACATTCCAGTTATAGCGTGATTATTAAGTTAGGAAGTAGGTTTAAAGGTAAAATTTCTAGTGCATTATTTTATGGAAAACTCAATACTAGGTGACGGCACCTTAATTTTAAGAATTTCATATTTGTATCTATCTTTTAGAATATTGTGACCCTGCCTCCTTGTTTGTTTTTTAAGGATTTCATGTTCACCTCCTTGATTTTAAGGATTTCATGTTTGTTTTATCGTTCAAGAATATCGTAATTTGGATTTCATATTTGTATCTATTGTGATTTCATGTTTGTTTCTAACGTAGTTGGATTTCATGTTTGTATCTACTGTCATTTTTTTTACAAAAAAAAAAAAATCAAAATACATCATCTACAAATACATCATCAAATCTGATAAAATTAGAAATATTGTATTATGAATTTGACCCCAACCAATATCTATGCACAGTTTCTAATTGTGCCAAACAGATCTGTTTAATTGCTACTGCATGCAATTTATGCCGAGCCGTTGAGATCTGACATATGACAAATCTGACAAACACGCCTGAAAAACACAAATTAAAAGAAAAATTTTTTTAGATCAAATGAAAACTTGTTACACACTAACGTAAAAAAGAAAAAAAGAAAATCATTGGTTATTACCTACTAACATTAAAAAAAAAGAAAAAAAAATCACTGGGAGGATTGAGAGGAGGTAGAGGTGACAAATCAACCCACTTAACTAAATTTACCCATACCCGCCCATGAATAGATGGGTATGGGTATCTTAAATTTTTTTATATGGGTATAAATGGGTTACCCAATAATACCCATTTAATAAATGGGTATTATTGGTAACCCATCAAACCCAATTAACCCATTTAAAATTCTCTTCCCCCCAATCTCTTCTTTTCCCCCACTCATTTTTTTTTTCAAATTTTTTATTTTGTTATGATGTTAACTACTTTTGTTTCATTATTTTTATTATTTATTGGTTTTATCTTATTGTTTTATTTTCTCTTAGTTTGTTAACTTGCTCATTTTTCAGTATTACCAATTTATGATAAATTTTAGCCTATTTTCTTATCTGTCTAAAATGAAATTTTAAATTTATATATGAAAAAACATGTTAGGGGTTCAAAATTTTTGGATTAAGTTTTTATATTAATTTTTATAGTACTTAGTTCAAATTTTTATATTCTTATTATTCAATTATTAAATAATAGGTAATTTTGTGACATAGAGTATAAATGAAAAAAAATTGGTAATTAGGCTTGTTGAACATTATAAGTAAATATTTAAAACTAATGATGGATACAAAGAGCGGTATAAATTGATAAGTTAGTTTGTAAAAATGAATTTAAATGAGTTTACAAAAAGTTAAAATAAATGGGTTATAAATGGGTAATTGGGTTACCCAATTCATTTTTTGACTTACCCATTTATACCCATCTAATTAAATGGATATAAATATGTTAACTCACTTATACCCATTATCCATTTTACCCAACCCAAACCCGCCCAATTCACCCATTTTGACACCTCTAGGAGGAGGGAAGAAGATCAAATGGCCTCCCTCCTCTCCCATGGAAGGTGTTGTTTTGTTTGAGAGGAGTGGAGAAAGTTAGAGAGAAGAAAGTGAATAGCTTGGTCCGATGTATTGAGACCGAGCATCATAGATGGACGATTTTGTTAGATTAAATGAAGAATTGAGGATAGTACAATTACTCGGATGCCCATATATTCGGAGTGGATCAGAAGTATGATCAGATTTATCTGCGTGATGATTGAACTTTGTAACTAAGAAAACTTTGGCAGAACCTCCTCTATATATATATATATATATATATATATGGGACGTTATGTCAAAGGTATTTCTGTGGATTGTAGAGAGACTGTGTTACCGTATCCATATCCCTTTTTTCCTGAATAAAATGATCCTGATGGCTACTTTACCTGGCCTACATTCAGTAGTGCTGAATTCGTGAAATATTGACCTTTTATCGTGTTGATAATCATTTCTTAATTACCATAATTGTTGATAGGATTGAGTTGAGTTGTATATTCTTACCCAAGTGAATTCTTGATTTTTGAACACTTTATATTTCAATTTTGAACACTTTCTATCCTAACCTCTTAGATTAATTCCACTTAAATCCAATTCGC